>NC_079386.1:6562834-6862834 GCF_021018895.1 Seriola aureovittata
GTGTCATTAGTCTTGCCTGGCTGTAGTGTTTTATTGCAGCACAAGTCAGGCGTGCTGTGATATTATGTGGGTGGGATGTGATTGCGTTTAGTATTTGTCTTTTGATGTATGTTGTTAATCTGTTTTTATGGCTGATGAGTGCCACTCTGAGGGATAATAAACATATACCTGACTCAGCTTGACATTTACTATTTGTGGTTTCTTTTCTCCACTCATGTTCATGTCGCTTGTTTTTCTTTTTTTCTACCCCCTTCTCCTTCCTTACTACTCTTTTACCCTTCACCCTCTTCTCTTTAGGAGCTTCAGTCTCTGGAGCGGACAAACTCAACCCTTCAAAAGGAGATCACGGTGTTGAAAAAAGACCTCCACCGCTACATGACAGCTCTGGCGCATCATGAACCTTACTGCCGCCTGAGAGCTTCTGGGTCCAGCTCCAGCTCAACAAGCCGCCTCTCAGTTTCCCCCTCAGCTGAGTGTCAGACCAGTTCCAGCCCTCCTAAGGTTGCTCTTCAGACCTCAAGCTCCACTTTGGCTACTGCCCCTTCAATCTCTACCTCCTTAACCTCCAGCCGGGGTCTTCAGACTCTTGACTGTGTTGAAAATTCTCATCCGTCACCTTCAGCTTCTGCCCCAACAGCTACAACATTATCCTCGTCTTCTGGCTCGTCTACTGAACTTGGCATGGCCTCCTCCTCCAGCCCCGTGACTGTTCCTTATTCAGTCTCATTTTCCGCTCTCCCAGCACCTCACTCTTTGTTTAGTGAAGAGCCTCCAATCAACTCAAGGCCGACAAATGTTACGCCTGTCTGCACTGCCCTTGTTTCAACCCGTAATCCCTCTAGTACCCTCACCACAGCTGCTCAGCCTCAATCTGGGCAAGACACCATCCACGAAATCTCTTCAGTGCCAGCGAATGCGTGTTTCAATACGCTTCATTCTGACACTCTGGATGCGTTTTTAATGAAGCAAACATCTTTTCTAACTGCGTCATCTAATGTGGTGCCACCTTACTCCCATTTGGCGGGAGAAAATGAAAGTCTATTAACGCAAGGTTATTCCATGAATGTGCCCCAGCATCATCCAGGTCAGTACAGTGGAAATCCAAACAATTCAACTCCGCTGTGTTCTCTTTTACCTTCAACTCTTCAAGATCCTGCTCTTCAGTCCCTTACAGTCTCACCTAAGGCCAACTTGGAGCTGTCTCCTGCCCCCGCCTTTGCCTTAAAGCCAAGTTACAGACAACAAATGACTCCCAATCCTGTGTCTCTGCTCTCCCTCCTCACTGTCCCGAGTCCTCTAGACATCTCTCAGACCAACTCCAACAGTTCTGACGAACTTATCTCTCAACCTCCGCCCTCACTGACACTATTGGCTGATCCCGCAAGCGACCTTTCCCTTTCTGAGTTGCTAGAGGTCAATGATTGGATCCTAAGCGGGACTAGTGATCAGTAGCATTACATAACACACGGCAAAGGAGGACCAGCGTCCTTACATCAAAAAGTTTTGAACTATTTAACTGAACTCTGATGATTTAGGACTCAGACTGTGTCCAAAAAGATCTGCTGTTTAGCTTCTTGGGAGTCAAAATATGATGCAGACCAGCTAAAGCAACAGCTGTAAACTGCAAGGTTTTACAGACAGATTTTCACAGCTGGCATTAAGTTGGAACTTGTTCATGGAAAACTGGCATCAATGGCCAAACAAAATGTCTGGGCCGTCGCTGGTATTCAACTTTTTTGCTTCTTCTTAAAGGGATACTACAGTGATTTAGTATTGCACTTTTATAAGGTTAAGAGATGGAACAATGGCCAAAACTGAAGCAGCAGAGGCAGGTTTAGTTCCTAGTATGGGTTAAATTCCAACAATGCTGAATCCTACATTTCCCATAATGCTCCCCAACAGAATGTTCTATTACACCCTCCAAGCCTGGGGAAATAAACAATACTTTTCAAACCCTGTGCCTCCAATTTGTAACACAGGCTTTCTGATATAAATTTGACTCGACAAAGTTCCTAATGTCACAGAAGACATTATACAAATGTTTCCACAAACTGAGTAACAGCCCCCGTGATTAGTAAATTGTTGTCTACATCTGAAATTGGTGGAGTTTCCCTTTCATAACAGCAAAGAACCCAGACGGCTTTGTATAAGCCAAGCTAAGGTTTCAGAGACTGGAGTCATATACTTGTTTTACTCCTTTTCTGCAGCTGCTAAAACCTCACTTTGTTGGACAACGGGCCAAAACTTTGTACAGTAATTGAGCGACTTTTGAGTGCAAGCCATTCTAGTTGTAATGTGACCCAGCTAAAATCCAGCAGTGGAAATTTTTCACAGCTTTGAATATGTGAAAGACATTCAGTTATTCATAGCCAGTTATTCCTGAATGAGTGATTCAGCTTCGGAAACTTAATTCAAACGTAATTTTAGGGAGGGTGGGGTGGACACTTCCTTGTAACTTCATGGAAATTTCATGCAAAAGTCTTAAGGAGAAATTTCCATCTGCTTGGAACTGCAGTTCTTTTTTTTTACCATGTTGAAAGTACATAATCAAACACACACTCTCCTCACAGTCTAATATATTTTGCTGCTACTGATGATCAATTTGCTGTTTGATCATTGTTATCTGTAGTATTGATCTGTTGTCTGCTGCTCTATCTGCTTATCTGCTGGTGTCAAAGTGCATATTCTGAAATAAATTTGTGCTTAGCTAAATAACCACAAGTAAGGACCCTATCCTTACTTGCAGTAATTACATGACCAAAACCAGCTAAATGTGTATTAAAAAAAAAATCACATATTTTTGGGCTTGTACTAATGTTGAGTTTCACCAGTCTGTTTTACAAACTGAGCTGTTTTCACAGGCAGTACACCAGCAGCAGGCCTGTACTGATCTGTCAGGGAGAATGAGAAAACAGCAGCATGAGCTGAGGAGGTTGTCAGGGACGGCTTCATTAAGCATGGCGATGGTGATGAGGGTTATCGAGGGAGACACAGGTCTTGTGGTCCACCAACATCCTCACCCCTGAGAGTTTAAACCTATGATGAGAAATTGTTGTATGATTGATATTTCTCTCATTTCATTTATTGAGAGAAATAAATTAATTTTTCCTTTTCATTCCCCGTAACTGATTATAAGAGGACAAAGGCTGCTAAAATCTGTTATAGGAACTACTGCTTTAAAGAAATGGATTTTATTTTTCTTTATTTTTAGCTGTGCTTATGCACTGTGATTATATTACAATGACGAGTTTGGTTTTTCAGATGATTTATGTAATCGATCTGCTTTTTACATAGTATCTCTATAGTAATGTTGGAAATAGGAGATAGAAGCTTATGATTTAGACTGACACTTATGGGTGTGTGTGTGTGTGTTATGACCATTTTGTATTTATCATGCATTAGATTAATATATTTATGCTATAAAACGGATTGCAATAAAACATTAATTACAAATGTTTTATTAAAACTTTTTTTCGCTTTTGTTCAATTTACAGTTCTGTTCTATCTGTAACATATGAAGCTTTTCTAATATAAAATCCAGTCTACAGTTAAAGTCACACTGTGTAATTAATGGAAGTTGAAATAACACACTCTTTTAACAAAGGAAATTCATTCACAATAAAACACACACACTTGGTCAGTATCAATACATCCATACACTCCAAAGTTTCGCTGCTATACAGCCTCATTTGGTCCAGTATGGTCATTAGCTTATGGTTGCTAATGTTAGCAAGCTTTATTACTGTATAACTGACATTACAGACTTTCTAAACTTGAGGAATCCTATCAGTTCATTCATCTGTTAGCTCACTTTTACAGCTTGTGGACTGTTGTTAGTAGAACAATATTACATATTGTTTCTTACATTTAGATAAATTTTGACCACGCTAAAATATCTCAACAACTATTGAATGGATTGCTGTGGGACTTTTGTTATTTTTGTGATTTTTGTGAATCCTTGACGTTTCCTCTTGTACAACAACGAGCTTGACCTTTGTGCTTTTGAGTGAAATGTCTCAACAGCTACTGGATGGACTGCCATGACATTTATCACACACATTCATTTTGATCTTCAGGAAGAATTGAAATAACTTTGGGGATCTGCTGACTTTTCCTCCAGCCCCGTCATTAGGTCAGAATTTTAATTTGCTCAATACTTTGGTTAATGGCCAAATACTGTACAATATCTGCAGTTAACAAATCTTAGCAGCTAATATGCTAACTTCAGATGGTGCTCATGGCAAACATTATAGGCCCATCTGTGTAGAATCTGCATGTTCTTCAGCTCAAAGCTGCTGCAATATCATAGAGCATGGATGTAGATGTTGTAGAAGGTTTCTGATTGATGAGCTCATAGTTATAGAGTACAATGTAATTGTTAAGTGCTGCTAACCATAGTGTTTGTAGATTTCTGTCAGTCCTCAACAGGCTGGTATAAATCCCCTCTGATGACAGCAAATGTGAAGCAGAGAAGACCAGCAGCGCCCCTCTGGCGTCAACTGCCAGCCATTTAGCCTACTGCTTTATACACAACCACCACCCCCACCACCCTCCCCCGGTGTTTTTCCCAGAAAGCAATCGGCTGAGCTCACCTGCGACACAACACAGGGAGGAGGAGGAGAAGGAGGAGGACTACAGGAGGAGGGAATGGGGCGCAGGCGCACGCTGTTACGCACGTCCTTGTCCTGCATATAGGATTATGAGGCTGGAGCGTGTTTATGGTGAGAGGAGCAATAAGAAGCGTTCAAGGCTGGCAGCGCAAACACATTCACTGCCAGCCAAGGTGTGACTTTGAGAGGGAGATCAAAGCGCGTGGATAATTACGCTTTTGAACAAACACCATGTGTGCGTGTGTGCGGTGTGTGTGTGTGTGTGTGTGATACAGTGAGAGAGAACAAGTGGCTTAGTGGGGAGAGGAACAATGGATGGGACTTGATCCTGAAAGCCAACTACAACCCCGCGTGCACGCACAAACAACACACGCGCGCTCACCTCAAGATAGGAAGCGAGGAAAATGGGGGAAAGGGAGGGGAGGAATGAGGTGGTGGTGGTGGTGGTAGTGGGGGTGGCGGGGGGGAGTCAGACAGAAACAGTGATAGCGGTGAGCTGGCGGCGCACAGGAGCGAATATTTCATAAGAGGATGAAACAGAGGTTCAGCAGAGGTGATGCTGTGAGAGCGGAGGAGCGCGAGACACTAATGACGCATCTGTAGAAAATGAAGCGGGTTTAAAGGAGCGCGCGGCCAGGCCACATAAATAAAGGCAAATAATTAAATAAATCCATCCCATAGCGTCATCCGCAGTGAGGAGCCTCATTCCTCTCTCTCCTTGCACCACCTTTAGGCTGAGGAACCGTTTCAAGGCAGACAGAGTGAGATTAGAGAACATCCGGTCACAGTTTTCAAAATAAAACCCTTACCTGCTTTGGAACATTTTTCACTGAGACAACTAGGCATGGCAAAGAGTGGCAAATCACTTATATTGAAAACATAACAAACGTTGTCCACTGGCTCCTGGCAGATGACCTTGACCCCTTATCAGTCAATACAGGGGGAGCACCTAAGAATTTAGATCCTGCAACAAATCTTTCCCTGTCTTTATTTGTCTCTTGAGATATAGTTCTACAGGTGCTGGTGCTTTGTTGTTATATGACTGCATGCAGTTAGATGCAGAATCTGCCTTAAGGTGAAGAATGAATAACTGGACAGTGAAAAGAAAAGAGCTGTTTTCATAAATAGCTTTGTACATGCTGATAATGAGGTGATACAAGAAGTATTGTAAAAGGAAGGACACTCATAACTCCAACCAAATCTTTTCATTTTGAACTCTACACTGCAAGCCCATGTTTACCAACCTGCCCAGGGATACTTTAAGCTCATAGATGTCAGATGAATTAGAGAGCATATCCAAGTTTCCCTGGACAGAGTGCTTACTTACTATTGTCTGAAAACATTGTTTGGGCATTTTTAATATCACCAAAGTTGTATTTGTATGAGTAGCATGACTAGGTGTTAATGAAGATAATTTGTGATTCAGGCTTATAAGCAAATGTTTGACATCCTTGTCTGTTTAATTTGTTTCCTTTTAATTAGTCCGATGTAGTCTAAGACCTTTACAGTCTTGTGCATATTTATAGACCACTGTCTTGGACCCATGTAGCTCATGTTTACCTACTTTAATCAGTTAGTCAGTTTCTATACATCACAACACTTTTATTTTCTCTAGCCCATATTTTATTTTGAAAGCAAGGATGCCTAATTTCCTGTGCCTTCCTGACTCACTGCGAGCCTCTTTACGCAGCTCTCTGAGGCGCCGTAGGACGACCGGATAACGGGAACCAAGAAGGGGGACAGGAGCAAAACGCGTCAGTCTGACAGACATAGACGAGGTGCTATTGTATAACACAGGCCTTCAGTCTTTTCACTCCGGGCTGCCGCTACGAGGAGGAGCGGCTCCTCTCTTTCATTTTTGCCTTCTTTCTTGTTCCCACCGCGGAGGGAGAGACGGAGCGGAGCGGCGGGAGCTCGGTGTTGCATCGGCCGCTGGCGGAGGACCTGCACATGTCCGCGCGGTGAGGGACCGTTTGTTTCCCCGCCCTGATACGGTTGGAGGACGGCAGGAAGAGGAGGAGGCTGTGTGGAGGGGCATCAACCGCGACGAGATCGACATTATCAACCTCCGAGAAAAAATAAATAAGAAGAATAAAATAATCATAATAAGAAGCAGGTGCGGCCGTTTTGACGGTCGAAAGAAGATCCGTTAAAACGAGCGAGAAGGACAACAGTGATGCGGCAGCCGAGGTGGGCCCAGATTGATGATTTTATGATATCATCATCCACCGCCAGGACCGATCACTGATTTTATTGATAAGGAGCATCATCGAGGAGAATAAGCTATAAACTGACCTGGAGTCCCTGTGTTTGTTTTTGATGTGGATAAACAGGAGGAGGTTAATCGGTGCTTGATTGCAGTGATTTTTCTTCAGCTGTATGATCAATTATAGAAATATATATCCTGATTTAGGCCCATGACTTAGTCTGTGTGTGACGCCAATACAGCAGCAGCAGCAGAGAGAGAGAGAGAGAGGGAGAGAGAGAGGGAGTGTGTGTGTGTGAGGAGACGCGCCTGTCTGAGCATCATCTGGTAGCTGTACAGGGCTACTCCTTCACGGGGATGATACACAAGCGATTTCTCATCTGTGCGTGAAAACCAGAAGAACCAGGGATGCTGCTGATGCTGCTGCTGCTGCCATTTCCAGTCCGGCTCTGATAGAGACAGCGAGGCAAACAGCACGGGACTGGACAACCAGAAAATATCCAATCTCCTCACCTCTCCTCCGCCTCTGCACCTTTCTCCCTCCCCCCTCCCCTTTATCTCTCACCCCTCTCCACCTGCTCCCTCTTCACCCTCTTCCTCCTCCACCTCCACCACCACCACCCCCTGGAGCGTCTATTCATTCTGATCAATTGATAATCCATCTGTGATTCAGAAAGCCACCCACTCCTCCATCCTCTCTTCCCATCCATTCACCCCTACATCCTCTTAAACGCCTCTCTTACGCACTCTTACGCGCAAAGGCACGCACCACCTCCATCAACACCACCACCACCACCTCCAGCGCACCGCCACCGCCATCTATACAGCCATCATGGAGACGACCAAGCTGCCACCGTCCAGCCCGTCTTCGCCGACCACCAGCTTCTCGGTGCCGTCCGCGGAGAAGGTGGACGGCTTCCCGCGCAGGTCCATGCGCAGAGCCCGGCAGAGGAGGTCCCACAGCTCGTCCCAGTTCCGCTACCAGAGCTCCCAGGTGGAGCTCACCCCTCTGCCCCTGCTCAAAGGTGAGACACTGATTTACTGTGGCAGCCATCCAGCCAGTAATATAGAGACACCATGAGGGTGTAGAGTCCAATAAGGTCGCCATCAACTCACTCACATAATATACCCATTTAATCAGTGCTGAGGAGAAGGTCTTTTCCTATTGTTAGGTGTCCACTGATACACATTGTCCTTTCTGTCCTCTGACTATCTGACTGGCAGAGGTGACAGCAATGCCTTTGATTTATTGGACTGATAGGAACCTGCCGGTTGTTGGAATATTCTTCACTTGTTTTCATTATTGAATAATCTGATTAGTTTGCATTTAGCCCAATTAACTCATAGAGGAAGTTGAAATGTCCCTCCTAGTTTCCCACTGTCCAAGGCGATGATCTCAGATTTCTCGTTCTGATAATTCTGTTCAAATTCTACAAACAACCATCAACTCAACATGCATCATTTCAAGGTGCAGGGTCCACAAAAGCGTTTACAACGTAGACAGTATTTTTCGTGTTGTAGTGTAGTTGATTATGAAATATTGTGTATTTTTTGGAAGACAATATGACTTACACAGGGGTCTGGGACTGGACTGGGTTTCAAGTTCAAATTCATGTATTCAGAGTCACAGAGCTTGGCGTTGACCACCTACTTACAAACTCATTAAAACACAGCACCATCCAACATCTGCTTGTCTCCTTGAGTGGTTGATGAGGAACCATCATCCCATCATCAGGAGGCCTTTCCCCCTGACAGGACACAGCTTGTGGAGCATGCTTCTGAGTTTCCTTCAAAAATCGAACCTGAAAACAAAAATGCACCAAATTAAAAACCCGTTTGTTCAAATTGTGGCTTTGGAAGGAAAGAAATAACATGCACATGCAGTCAGTCAGAGCTGCACCATTTGCAGGTCTGTTGTTGCCATAGCTCTAATCCCAGAGCTGTTGTTACCACACAGAGGCCACTTTGATCTGTTCTGATATGTGAGCTTGTTCAGAGTCCTCTCAATATGAAAGCATCCAAAGATCTAGGACCCATTGGCTTTCTCTTTCAAATATAGTACCATCTGCAGTTCCTATACACCTACCTGCTCCACCTGCGCAGACAGGCCTGGGTGGGGTTTGGCGTGATACCATTAGAGAAAGTGGATAGGAACAGCAAAATTAATAAACAAGAGCTGAAATGATTAGATGATTCATCAATAAGCTGATTGACAAAAAACTAACCGGTAGCAATTTTAGTAATGGATTTAGAGAAACGGATCAAGCAAAAATACCAAATGTTTTCTGGACTCAGCTTCTTAGATGTGACGATCTGTTTTATATCATGTAAATTGAATATTTTAAAGTTTTGGATTGTTGACTAACAAAACAAGAGTTTTTCAGACGTCATTCACCTTGGGCTCTGGATACATTTGAGCAACTTTCAGAACAAAACAAACTTAAGCTTGATGTCGTTGTGCGACAGACATTTCTGAGTCGGTTCACTGACATTATGGCCCTTTCTGTACATGTGCTACTGTTATGCTACGTGTTAGCATTTGCCAATATCATGTAAGTGCCTCGTGTGGCCACAGTTGTCCCTGTTTGGTAAAAGTTAAACAGTTGCTTTGACCTCAGAAAGACTGATTAGCCAGTGAGTATAGTGTCCATATCGATATTTTTTTTTTGCCTTTGCTTTTGGGTCACGCAGTCAACAAGACCTATCCCTTCATGTTCCTATGATTTTTATATAGTTTCTATTTCTGTATTCTTCATCTGCACCTCCTCCTCACCTTGTACGTCTTCTTTCCTTGTCTATGTTACCCATGTATGTAATACAAGGGCACATTGTGAGTCGTCACATATGCCTCTGACCCCTCTTTATAAGGTTACTCCCCCTCTCATGTAGCCTGCAATTGCTTCCCATTAACCCTCTGTGCTGAGAGGATCCGAGGTGGGTGTGTCTGTGCGTATGCCCTTATCTGTTTTCACACCTAATTTCCGCGGCGTTCACTTCCTCTCAGGCCCGAGAGCGAGGAGGTGGAGATGGAGGGTTTCCATTGTGTCTTTACAGCACCTTTGGTTCAGACTTCTGTGTGCATACTAGCCGTAGCCTTCTTAGACACAAGTCCCAGTTATCACATGGCTGCTGCACCGCTGCGGCACTGTTTCTGGATCCCCAGGAGGAACTGATAGTAAGATCCTGCAGCACCGGCGCAGGAGAAAAGCCTTGGTGTGGGAAAGACTGTAACGGGCAGTATGTAGGCCAAGTGTAGACAGACTTGTGGGTGTTTTGTACTCCAGGGAATCACATTCCCATTGTTAATTTGAAGTACTACTCCTGTTAACAATGGCACATCTCTTTCGATTCTGGCTCCCAGTTTCAGCCTGAAATATGAAACACAGAAAGACATGGCGTGTAAAGGTTGAAAGAAAAAGCTGGTAAGCAGCAGCAGTGTAAAATCCACCCTGAAACACTGTCAAAAAACAGCCGCCGGTGTGAACACTGCCTTTTTATGGATCCATTTTGTAGTTTGGTGCTGTATCACATGGCTAGCTAGTGCAAATTAATAACAGAGGATATTTAAAATGATCAACAGTCAACTTACTTTTACATAGATATTAGTCTCAGAGTAAGTGTGTCAATATTTTGAATATCAACAATCAAAAAAGCAAGAAATCCATCAGAGAACAGGGAGACATTCTGATTCTTAGCCTCAGTTGACCACAATGCAATGCAATCACAACTGCTGTCATCAACAGTGTGTGCAAAAAACAAATCTTTTGCACCTTGAACAACCAGATGTTTTTCTGCGCCTGAAAAATCTCCCATGGAAAATGTTGTGAGTTGTCTAATGTAGTATAAATACATGACGCAGGTTTAAGTCAATTCAGACTGAACTGAACATCATAAGTTATTTTCTAACAGTGAAAGAGCAGTGGAGGTGGATTTTCCTTTCATGTGGCTCAGTGAGTGCTGGAGGATTTTTTTAGCCGACTGGTTTGAGTTTTTGAGAAAGACCAGTTCATCGGTCAGTTCCTTTGTAGAAGTTTAGTGCATCCATCGTGTATTATGCATGTGCTATAATATCTTGTAAAGCTTTCAGCACAGCCTCTGTAGCTGTTACCTAATCCTGACATACTGATTTCCCCATCAACAGTATCCTCAATCGACCACCGATGTGGTCATAGCCTGTATCTGTGCAGATCTGTCATCGGTAGCGTGTGAAATATATCAACTTTTAAAAATAACCGTTTGTAGTAGGAACAACAGGACAAGGCACACTGGGACTTTTTTTTTTGTAGTGCGAGTGTGTGAGGAAGGTTTAAAGAAGTTTTGAAGAACAAAAGCAAAACTTTTCATTGGTTAATTCCTCTGCTAAATTCAGACCAGTATCCCTCCAGTGCCTGTGCAGGAAGTAGAGTCTCCTCTCTGTAGCGAGGCAGATGTTAAGAGCCTGGAAGTCTGGGTTTTGGATGAGTTTGCTGTTAACTTTCATCTTTCATTAAACATAACCACAATCTTTCCCAAACCTAAACCAAGTCTTCTAGTTGCCTAATTCTAAAGATACCTTAACCATAGTTTATTTACCTTAGACACAGTCATTCCCTAACCTAAACCATGTCATAGCTGCTACGCTCAGGTAATGAAGACAGCGAGAATTTTTTTAATGGCAGCACTGGATGAAAAAGAGACCTGGTATAATATGACCTTATGCAAAATTGTCTAACATTGATGTCATACGTGTATCTCCTAAAGATAAACTCTCTCATCCTTGTTTTTCTTGTTTAAGATGAAACTATTCAAAGAGTTTTAATTGGAGTTTTTAATCAATGCGTGGGGTTGAAAAATGGCCTAAACCCATGAAGTAGTATGTAATCATTTAACTTTAATTGTAAGCAGGGTTATTATATGTGAAAATAATTGAAACTCCATGGTTGCGCTGCAGTCTGTTCACACCGTGCGCAGTGATGAAAGCAGCTGACCTGCTGAAGAGTCATCGAGCCAGGCAGCGATTTCTGCTTGCAGCTTTAGGGCTGCTGTTCTGTAATTGAGCCCGACCTCTGAGAGAGTCACATCTTGGTAACGGAACCACTGTTGCTAATATTCCTCTGCGCTCGGTTACGGCGTCAGAGACACTGCAGAAATGCACTGCAGATGAACCGCTGATATTTAAAGGATTTTTTTCAGTAAACAAAATGTTCAGCGATATCTATAGCAACATGAGAACACAGAGACGGATAGGTCGATCTCGAGGTGAGATGACTATACTCCCCTTGAGATGCTCCAGTAAACACTGAACTGACCAATAAAGAAGCAGCGGGGATAGTCAAGGCAACCAATTAATCCACAGCAGAAGGGTGAAGGATAAAGGGTCCCCGTAATCCCTTTTACAGTGTATTCATGTTTGGCCACGGGGCTGCAGTGTGTGTTCATGCACGTCCACGAACACACACATACACAGACAACTCACTCCTCTGTGCTCATTGTGTTCTTGGACCAGTTCTGGACTTCAAAGTGGCTGCACTGTCCTGCAGGGGACAGTTTAGGTCTATATAAATGGATATACTTGTTTGAAACAGAATTTATAGTGAGTTTTCACTTCAGGGTCTGTTTGTTAAAAACACAACAGCCTTCTAGTAAAAGCTTCTTTGGATGCTGAAACATTTTAGTTTAAATTCTAATAAAACCTTGAGACTGGTCACTGGTTTTGTCACTATTAGCAGTGAAATGTTTCAGACAAGCCCCAAATAAGAAGTTGATTAAGTCACACCGAGGCGCCAGGGCTTGTTTCTCTGGGACCCAGGCAAATTAAAATATTTAACATCTGCCGTCACACAGTTAGAGAATCACCAGATGGGCATCAAAAATCTTTTCAGACACGGTGAAAGCATTCCCTTTTCCGCTCTCTCTACACTTTAATCATCACTTTGAATAATAAAATACTCGAGGATGGTGGTGTCCAGTAAAGACGGGGCTGGGAGTTAATGGTTCTGGAAATTAGCCCAGTAGCGCTAACTGGCTGTCATCATCTCCTTTCTGTTTCCATTAGCGCAGAATCAGACACAGACTGCAAGTAAGCAAAAATAAAGGCTTTAAAGGCAGAGGACAAACTTGAGCTACTGTTGAAGCCAAGTCACGGGTTATACTTTGCAGAAATTGCACGTTGGTAGTGTTGAAAGAACTCAGCCATGATGTGAGCCGTTCTTTCATGATCACATGAATTTGCCTGAGTAATGTAAACTCCATTATCTATCATAGCCCATCATATAAGAGCCTCATCAGAGCTGATTATTAAGTTGGTCCTTGGCTTCCTCCTCGTTGTCCTCCTCCATGTCTTCGGTTACACTGCGGCGCTCTGTCTGACCAGAGAGCAGGCTGTTAGCTCAGCGCTCCTCCCCAGCTGCGATGCTCTCCCCTGGGGGTACAGACACCAGTCAGGCTTCCTGGTCACGGGTGTTGTGCTGCTGCTGGCAGGCTAACCAGGCTAAGGTCACATTCCTGCCTGACATCAAGTCAGCGGATAAACAAACTTATGACTGTAATTTATGCCCTCTTACCACACCAAAGAGAAGTTGCACAAATGTGTTACAGGAAGATTGTTGAACTACCTCTATCAGTCAACACAGGGTCCTGCTGCACGCGGTTCCTTTCTTCTGACCTTGAGATAGATTCTGTCAATTCCCCTTGTAGCTAATTTGTAGACTTTTCCTCCTCTTCTTCCTCTGCTGCTCTCCCCGCGTTGCCTACAATGCGAGTTAAAATGCAAAATGCATCTTATTCTTATCTGGTTAATCCACGCTACCTATGCACGCTGCATGCACTGCAGCCAGCATATGATCAGCTTTGTCTGACCACTTGCATTTTGATGTGAATTACACTAAGTATGAGTCATCTAGGTGGTGTGTCAAAGATAGAAACATCATCACCAGAGGTAAAAATGTAGGTGTCATGATGACAGGTATTATTACCATAGAAACATCACAGTAGAGGCATTGTTACTGTGTGTAGAAATATCAGCATAGTGAGTAGAAAGCAGAAAGAAAGAGTTGGCTGACATATAACTACATTCACCAGGAGTAAAAAACCTTTACTGCAGGTAGATATATGTGATCATTTCCATGGTAATCAATGTAGGTTGGGAACAGGTTTGACCTTTGAGGGTTTAACTATTCAGTAGGTCAGCGATTCTATTCTGAGCTGAGGGAGGATCAAATCTTACTAAAAATGTTGTAGTCCTAAAGTATTTATTAAGGCTTGAGTTAAAGCATGTACGTACAGGAGCAGGATGGTCGTGGGAAATTTTCTGGTCTGTCTTGAGGAACATGGTTGTTGCCAGCAGCTACCTCAGCGGGAGCACAAGAAATACACAAAACAGACTTCCTGCTCAGCTCGGGCCAGCAGCACGTTGTGCCAGCCTTCACTGCTGAACACTGCTGCTAAGCTCACGTTGCATTTTTGATGACAGTGAAGGGTTTCACCAAATGGTACATTAGCAAACATGCCTCCTTATTTGGAAGTCACAAGCTGATCATACTATAACTATTCTGTAGACTGTGTGTCACGAGAGGCTCTAGTTTTGTCGTCCTAGTTAAAAGAAAAAATCTGATCTGGAAAATAGGAGCGGATGAAGCCAAAAAAATTAAAGAGTCCAATTTTTACCACAGCTGTTCCTTACAGTCATCTGTGGTGTTGGATTTCTTCTCATCAAAAATTGATACCTACTTGTTTATTATTATCTCCCACACCAATGTGAAAGCAGCAGAGCTGCAGAGCAGCAGCAGTCCTAATTGCTGTTTTGAAAATGAATCAACACGCAGCTCCAGTTCGTTTATCTGGGTGCTGAATCCTCGGAACAGCTCAACAAAAAATCATTACTAGGAAAGCACCCCCATCAAGTAATTAATAGATAAATGTTTTATGCAAACACCCTTCCTGCAAACTAGCATTTCTAATTGCTATTTGAACCATGCAAATACAAATATCAATAAGAAAATAGCCACGTATGATGTTCCCTGTCCTTGACATTTCCATCAGTGGCTGCGAGCAGCAGTGGCTTCTCAAAGGGCTGCTGAGTGGCTTCAGATAACTCTGTCAGGACCTTAAGGATGTTGTGTGAGCTTAGAGAGTGTTGAAGCTCCTGTACCTGCACGAAACCCATCCTGCTGGTTGGCGTCATCATTTAAGCATCTGTAAGAACCACGAAACACCCTGCAGTTATAAGACAAGCAGTGTGGAGAATGTAAGTGAACAAGGCTTTGTTGCACAGGGTAACAGATGGGGAGTTGAGGCAGGGTGGGATAATAGGAAGAATTAAAACACATTTAAGGTAAATGGTTATGTAAAGTATCAGTTTATGAGCTCATACTCCCTTTTAAAACAAGAAATAAGGATCTGCATTGCAGAGCAGCAAGTAGTCCATCTTTTTGTAACTAGGCTTTCTTGGAGTATTACACCTAAACATTTGCCTGATTATGCTATCAGCACACTGGATGCTGTTTACCACGTCAGAGGCTGCTTTTGCAATCCTTCTGTTTCTATGAAATAAAAGGAAATGCATTTAAAATGCTCCCAGTGCTGTTCTCAAAAGAACAAAAATACACTGCTGCTTGTGTTTCATAATGTACTCACTAACAAAGAAGGGATTAGAAGCAAAACATGCCGTCAGACATGCACATTATGAAATCTTAAAGACCGAATGGAGAGAGAATGGACTATAAGGTTAAGGACATACAGTACCAGTCTTGTAAAGGTACAAGGAGGTGGTAAAGAAAGCTTTTAAATGTCAATGTCACCGCACTGGATAGATTTGTGTTAGGGTCAAAAGACAAGCGAGCACAGGTTTACTTTTCAAAAGAAGGGTTTTATTTCACCCAAAATGTCCAAAAATACAAATGAATGAAAATAAGCAACTTCAGTAAATAACTGGGCGCTTAAAAGAGGTCAACCAAACAGAGAGATACTTAAAAAAATACTGCTAAAGAAACAGAAACTCAACTAACTGACTGACCTAACAGAATGAGACAGAGGGGATACATATAGTGGCTGATCAGCTCATTAGAAAACAAAAAGGGGGAAAACAACACAGGCAATAACTAAACCTAATAGCCAGAAACAACCCCCCCCCCCCAAATGCTTTGGTCTGCTCCATTTCTCTGGCCTCTGTTTTTAAGTGGGCTCCACCCTCAGCCACCTCTTTTGGCCAAACCAGGAAGGAGGACTGACACAGCAGACACGGTAACTCAAAGACAAACAATTGAATTAATTCAGTTTATTCGAACTGGTAACGACAGAACAATGTAAACCGACTGTGCGTGCCTCATTTAGAGCACAGTGTGGTGTCGAAAATATTACAATAAACCAACTGCTGAAGTAGAAGAAGCTGTTGTTGCACATCAGCTACATTGTGCTGTTCATTGCACCGATGTTCGCTTGCTAACTGGCAGCAACAGTTAGCAAGCAAAACAACCTAGCTAGCAAGCTACTTAGCTTTGAAAGCTGTAGTGATGTGTGAAGATGCAAGAATGAATTTTGCTGTGCCACTTTGTGATAAGACCATGCTTTAATTTGATAAAAAAATCTTTGAGGAGTTGGTTTCAAGTGCTAACTGTTTTCTGTTACAGTAAAATGATGGTAAAAGTGAACTTATGCCAATTAGTGATTATGGGATAGCGGTCAGTGCTCAGTGTAACTGTAGCACTAGTGGAGGAGAGTCATAAAGTCCAGTAATGTCCGTTATACAGCAGTACTGTACCTACATTTTGCAAACCTTCCACATTAGACTGTCTTGATTTTAAAACTAAATTTCCTCCTGAAGAACAGTGGGTAATGATGTCAAAAGATAAAACTTTTGTAGTGTACTCTATGATGTAACAGTGAAACACTGCAGACATGGTGAAGCACATGGTAAAAAAACTGATGTTATTGTGTCTGACAGAGACCCTGGTGTATTTCAGGTGTATTTTCCTGCTTAGATATCGTTGCTCTCATTTCCTTAGATGCTGTTATTTGTCACAAAGGACATTTTGTCAATGCAACATGTAACTGAACCTCCCATGAGCTATCCCGCATATTAATCTGTGTCTTTTTTATTTTTATTTGTCCAGCATGTGTTTGTTCACATTATGATATAATAATGAATGTCAGGCACACCCAGTTTCAAACGTGCTGTTTACTGTAAAACAGCCACCTTCTCACACAGATTATATGTGAGAGATTGAATGAGTGTGTGTGTGTGTGTGTGTGTGTGTGTGTGTGTGTGTGTGTGTGTGTGTGTGTGTGTAAGGGAGAGGCCGGGTGGATGGGCCTGGTGTTAGGTTACAGAAGGCACAGAGTAGTTTTTGCTCTGACTGTCTCAGATCAATTAAGCAGGAGAGTGGGGGAGAAAGTGAGGCGCGTGATGAAAGAAATGGAGTGGATGAGGAAAGAGGAAATGACTGAACATTATGTTGACAGGTGGAGGAGGAGCAGTGGGAGGAGGGGAGATAAAAAAAATAAAAAATAAAAAATAAAGGCAGAGGATATTGGGATATTGCAGAGGAGAGAGTGTAATGAAACGGCCAGCGATGCAATCATCACAATCGCTGCTGCTGTGTCACCGAAGAAAGAGATGATTCTTGAAGGAGTAGACTGAAGCTTGGGCAAATAAACTCTCTGATTCAATCACCTGCAAGTTTCATCTTCGCAGATGTTCACTATTAAATATGCTCTTGTGGTTCTGACGCAGTGCAAAGCTGAGAAAACAAAGACAATCAAATACAGGACATGCAGAGGTGACGCGTTGTGACTCAGTCTTGATGGAATTTGTGCAGGAAGACTTGTTTCAGATGGGATATTGAAATGATATTTGCTGGACAGGGTGTTTTTTTTTTTTTTTTTTACCAGTTGCAATAAATCAGAACCATCTTAAAAGAAAAACAAAACATGCTTAATCAAGAAAATGTGCGATTCTTTTTTTTTTTCCTCCATTTATCACATTTCCTTGTTTGTGACACATAGCACAGCGTGGAAAAGCACCATGTCTGATGTATACACTACAGCAAATCAACAGATTATTATTCAACAAGTGAGGGGTACAAAGCTGCTAATCAAATGTTGAGGATGTCTCCAGCTGGGATAAGCGTCTCCCATATTTGTTTACTCACTGTCTCCAATTTGTGTTTACATCTCACACGGCAAATATTGCTTTCGAAGGAAAATTTAGATATCTTAAACTCCTGAAAGCCACCCTGCGGTCAAGGAGACTCTGGACTTTCAGATAAAATGCTCAGATTTTATTGATATTAATGGAAAATCTATTCATTGATAGTGATTCAGCTGATTATAGGTAGAGTCAGCGACAAAAACAATCCAGACAATAGATCTGAACCACAGCCTGTAACGCCCAGCTGGTCTCTGTTCATTATGCTGTGTGTTGGAAATGTGTATAATTAGTAACATGGGATTATTTAAAGATGGGTTTAGTGCGCCACTTAGTCTTTTCCCATGACTTAGCTTCTCTTGCAGCCTTTGTCTCAGACTTTTCTGTCTACGCACCCTATGAAAACTTTCTGCCATGTTTTTGAAATTCACTGCCATCTAAGTACAGTGCTGTTTTTAAAGCAAAGGTCTTCAGATATAGTTGCTGTCACTTTCATTGTTATTCATTCACGAGCTTAACTTCAATCGTTTCTATTTTTCAGATGGCCGACATCTTAATTTGGAATAAAACTCACGGTTTGTGGCGCTCCTCAATAGGGAGGATCAAAAATTGAGGAGACTGGCTTTATAATTATGTCTTATTTTATGCTAATCAGAATTTCATCGCAGTGTTTTTGGCCTGAAAAATAGGAGATAAAGATAATTGTCACATTCTTTAAAATTAGAAGCTTGCCAGTAAGCACAATTGTCCATCAACACTGAATCCGAGAACATCATTCCTGTAATTTTATGTGCAATTGATATTGACCCTGCAAACATCCTGCAGCATTTGAAATTCAGTCTCTGTCTGTCACAGAATAATCTTCAGGAAAAAAACACTTCAACTTTTGTTTTTTTTTAGCTTTCAACCAAATCTCCCAGTTTTCATTTGCGAAGTGAAGTTATATTATGTTTTCCTCACGTTGCCATCACATGACAGAACTTCCACACTCGGGTGACGTGAAGACGACTTCAATATAGTGACGAGGACGATGAGATGCAGCTGAAAGCATTGATAGACAGACAGTGGACCTTGAGTTTAAGCTGTATTAACCGATTTTTTCCGGCCATTTCATCTTTATAAAGTTAATATGGCGAACTTGTTAGCAAAAAGTTGTTTATTTACACAGATCTGATCCAATTTGGATATTTACAATTCATCATCATGGCATCATAGGACAAATAACTCCACAGTTCTGGCTCTGAATCACAGTGAGCTCTGTCTTCATACTGTCATTTTTCCTGTGACGCTAACATTAGGGTTCGTTCCTTTCATGCTTGTTTGTTAACCGTTCTTCTATCTTATTACTTCTTGCGTTTTATGGCCGTTGTTTACCCGTGTTTAATGTCACAACGCTATGAACTTTGGGTAATTTCCTCGGGCAAAGTCTGCAGAAATGCGGGCTTAGGGAAAGTGTGTATAAAGGGCTCAAAATGTCTGCTAGAGGAGCCCCTCATGCCCTGGATGGTTTGACAGCGGGACGGCTCACAAACTTACCGTGAACGTGCCTCCAGGTCTGTTGGTCTGTGAGGGGGGCCATTGGGCCTTTCATTCATTCTCAGTCATGTTTTGTCCATCTGATAATTATTAATCCAATATTCACTCAGCTCTGTATTGGTCTCCACTAACTCCTGAGATATATAACTACGGAACTGCAGGTTCCTTTGATAATTTCACCCGTTTCACATTACACACAGTCATTTGATCCATTGTTATAATAAAATATTGATAAGTGCAGCTTTAACCGTTCCTTAACCATTGTTTATGTGCCACGTCCAGAATATTTCCTTAACCAGAACCACTCTGTAGTTCTCGTATGTAGTTGGTATTGACAAAATAACCATAAAAACATTGTCACTGAATGTAATTCTGAGTTTTGCAATAATCACTAATCACCCAATATTTTGTCTCATCCCAAAAATTTTATTTGAGGTTAATTTGAACCTTACAAACATCCTGTAGAAGTAAACTCAAGTAAAGCGGAAATATCCACATCCAGATAAGTATGAAAATATCATGAATTGTGCCTTGGTGCGGGACCGATCTGTGCGCCAAATGTCATGAAAATCTGTTCATAATTTGGTGAGATCTCCCGCTGACAGACAGACAAGCTCACTGAGCGGAATAAAACACCACATCCTCAGCACAGTACACAAACCTGTCCAAAAATGTGCTTGTTTTCTCTCCTGCTCTGTCGGCAGGATAGACTTGATTATCAGTAACGTACAGCTCTATTTACATGTCATATGCTAATCCCCGGCCCGGTCTCATTACCTATTCTCAGTACCATCACCAAGTGACTACTTCCAAGAATTTCCTGCTCAAATTTAGAGCAGCGGGTTGATTCGTCCTGTTCTTTCTCGGCAGGTAAATTGCTGTTTACTCCTCAGTCTTCTTGAAAATCTGAAGATGGGGCGACAGGAGGAGGAGGTGATCAATCACACACGATAACATCCCTCCTCATCCCTCTTTCTAATTGTGCTGTTTATGAGCAGGGTGATGGATAATGGGCTGTACATGTTTCCTAGACAGTTTGTCGTGTGGTGGCTAGATCGTGTGTTATCAGGAGGATTAGATTATTTCGAGATGGACTCACAGGGCGTCACTTAAACCCCTTAAGGTGATATTTATATTGCCCTGACTTTTACGCTGCATGGCGTCTCACTTCTGATGGCTGCTGTAGCTCCTTCTACTATTTATAACTGTGTCTTTCTTTTCTTTATCTGCCTCTTTCTCCCCTTTCCCCTCCCCTCCCATCTTCCTCTCTGCGTCACTGTATCTGTGCATTGAGCATCAGTGTGTGCTTAATGACAGAGGTGCAGAGGCGGCTTGGATGGTAGCTAAAACAGAAGCTGTCCTCCTCTCTTTCTGTCTCTCGCTCAGTCACACACTCGGCCCCAAACAGAATAACTGTTATTTAAAGACTAGAGCGGTGCTTGCTCATTAAAAAAAAAAAAAAAAAAAAAGCCTCGGAGAGATGGATGGGTGGAGGAGATGGAGGAGGTGAAGAGAGGGAGCAAGGGAGGAAAAGAAGGGAGGTTCCTCGTGATGGAGGGGCATGATGTCATCTTTTAACCCTATACCGCTCCCCTCTCCTCCCTCCTCTTTCCTCCCCAGATTCTCCCTCTCCTCTCCGTGTCTCTTTCCAGCAGGACTATATTTAGAGTTGTGCAGCTGTGTGTGTGTGTGTGTGTGTGTGTGTGTGTGTGTGTGTGTGTGTGTGTGTGTGTGTGTGTGTGTGTGTGTGTGTGTGTGTGTGTGTGTGTGTGTGTGTGTGTGTGTGTGTGTGTGTGTGTGTGTGTGTGTGTGTGTGTGTGTGTGTGTGTTTTGATGCAGGCTGCTTGGCACCGCTCAGTTGTATATGTTGCTGCTCCTTTTACCAAATCCATCCACCCCTCTGCTCTCCTCTCGCTCTCACCATCTTTTCTACATCACATGCTGTCTTCTCCCTCTGTGTGTTAAAGGTCGTCTTTTTGTTTTTTTCATCAGCTTCTATCTTTTCCTTTTCTGTCTGTTTAAAGGATGAGTCTGGAGATATTCTATATTTTTCTGATTGGTCAACAAATCCCAATAAAAGATCAAAACTAAGTATTGTCCGTGTATCCAAAGCCTGATATCAATTATTCCTCTGTGCCATTGAGCCTAACTATTAAAATCACATGTCCCTTCATTACCGTGAACATAGTCATAAACATACACTGTCCTGCCTCTGTAAATACTCACTATAGTACCAAATGTATATTCATTTACGCTGAAAATAGTCCCAACAAATGCACTATTTACTCCTGTGCCAGCTATCGCTTGTGAGGAGTTAGTGCCTAGCTGTTTTAGGAAATTACTGATCCTTTAAAAAATAATAAAAAATAAAATAAATAATGGAAATATATACTTGACACATTTTCAAAGGTTTACATCATTAGTAGGAACCAATGGGCTTGGAGCTGAGTGCCACAGAGTATCAAAATTGGAAAAGAAAACTAATAAAAAACACAATGATGGTTTTTAAAAATGGTATAAACGCAATATTTTGTCATTTCAAATCACAATTATTTGATGTTTTGAAAGAAAAGTAGCCTGTTAATCTGAAACAGTTCATTCATCATTTCTTTTTTTTTTTTCTTTTAAGTTATTTTTTTGTGCTTTTTGTGCCTTTATTGATAGTGCAGTAGAGAGAGACAGGAAATGGGGAGGCAGAGAGAGGGGGAATGACATGCAGCAAAGGGCTTGTCCGATGCAGGACTCAAACCGGGGCCAACTGCAGCGAGGACCTTAGCCTCTGCACATGGGGCGGATGCTCAACCAACTGAGCTATATGACGCCCCGGGAAGATAATTTCTCACCAGACTCCAATTAAAATCTACCAATTTAATATTTTGTTATTTACTAGCAAATTACATCATACAGCACTCCTCAGTTCCACTTATGTATCTATAAAAGTTAAAGTGAAAAGAAGCTTTCTGGACTGCATTTGTGACCTGTGTCCCATTGGTCTTTAAACAATGTGAAGGACTTCTTTCAGACCTTTATTAGCCCTGTTTTGTTGGACTTATCTCTTTTTTGTCATGTTATGTGATGATACACTGTATCTACATTATACAGTATAAAATAAGGTTGACATAACCTGACATGCAGGTTGAAGTTATCTTTGGCCTTCTGTGAGCAAAAAATACTTGTTGACTTTTTAATACTTCACAAGAATTACACAATATCATCTACATAACAAATTGCTTGAGTGAAGATATTACTATTTGCTAACATATTTTTTTCTTGTATATCTTATTATGAAGTCTGCTAGTTTTAGCATTCATATATTCAACATTTATATATTTGCCCTTGGGGGCAGAAGTTCCAGCTCTAAACACAAAATTCATAGAGTATCACCTTCTACACTTGATGTGGGGAATGTGTTAGCAAGCAGTTCACAGTTTACATCTGCAGCAGACATGGATTAACATCACCACTCATTTCCAGTCATGTTTCTCTCCACATGGTGAATGTAAGTCCCCTGTTCGCTCTCCTTTTAGCTGCTTTCTGCTTCTGGTCTCAAAGTTAGCTAGTGAAGAACTTTGGCTGTCTGTTGTTTGGTGCTGGACACGTAGTGTGCAGTGGGTTTATCAGAGCTTTTTCACTCAAAACAGATGAGAGAGGTGCCGGTGAACTGACAGTAAACTTTAAAGTTGAGGGCCATAAAACCAAAACAATTAGCTGAAAGAAGCTAAAACGCTCTGTAGAATGGAGGGGGACTACAGCGTCGGGCGGTCATTCCCTGTGAGTTTGTCAGTAAGAGTGACCTTTAGATTAATTGTTGATAAAGATATTGAGTCAAAAACTGATTAGTGCCGCTTTTAAAAGGAAAAAAATAGCGTAATAAATTATACTTTTTAGGTGTGTGTGTATTTATTTACACACTTGTCATCGAAGAACATTAGCAATAATACACAGCTCCAGCCACTTTGTGTTAGTACTGATTAGTGTTTATAATAAATTAAATGACGAATGTAATTGCTTTTCTTAGGCTGCCCTGTGTGTTGTATGCCTGCTGTACATAACTGTTTTTACATGCTTTTATAATTGTGGTCATGTAGTCGGCAGTTATTCCAAATGCTAATTTGGATTGTCAGAAACATGAAAATAGCTCAGTCATCAATGACTCGCTTAATGTGATTAAGCTCTTAGTTAATATTGTAATCACTGCACTGACGTGATATTAAAATCTGCTTTGAATGAATGAGTCTGGAGCGACCTGCGTTGACCTAGTGATAGTGCAGCCAAAAGGAAACCTGAAATTCACTTCACTCAGTATTACCTCATTTTGGTTTCTCCACTGTCTCATAATTTGACTCTGTGTCTTTCATTTTCTCTCCCTTCACTCTCTCACACTTGCTGTCACATGACCCAGCAAGTCCCTT
Source organism: Seriola aureovittata (assembly GCF_021018895.1). Lineage (NCBI taxonomy): Eukaryota > Metazoa > Chordata > Actinopteri > Carangiformes > Carangidae > Seriola > Seriola aureovittata. Next base: position 6,586,721 of record NC_079386.1, read on the forward strand.
CTTTCGCTTCATCGGCCCTCTCCTTTTTCTCACCTCCTATCTCGCTCTCTTTCTCCACACAGTCTTATACGCAGTTTTTCTTTCCCTTTTTCTTTTCACCTCGCTCTGTTCTTCTTTCTCAGTCCCAGCACGGCACATCTTCATACAATTACTCTCCATTAAAAATGGATTAGATTTCACCTTCACAGTCTGTCTACAGAGGGAGAACAGGAGGGAGGGAGGACAGAAGACAGAGAAAAGGGGGGAGGGGAGGAGTGGGGGGGCTTTGAGAAATCAGGAGAGGACGAAGTGATGTGAAGGAGTAGATTAGGAAGGGGCAAAGCAAGGGAGGGAAAGGGAAAATAGAGTGGTGGAGAGAAAGAGAGTGAGGAGTGATGGAGGGTCAGGAGGATGAAAAGATTGAGGCTGCAGCTATCTCAACAGCCAGAAGACATGATTACAGAGGGGGTTTGTGGTCACCTTGCACATTTTAGACTCACATTTATTCTCCCCGCAAAATCAGGAGAAATAGTTCACCGTCTTTAACTTTTCACTCGGAAAAAACTCTTTGATGACTGCGTGACCAAAAAGTTTGCATGATTTTCTGATCGCTCAGCGCAACTCGATGAAGCGGCTCATGGACGTCAACACTGGGTTTAAAATGGGCTTAAAGGAAATCAAAGAAAAGTGTATGCAGGTCATGTCGTGAACTGGTCAAAACATGAGGATTATAATCTTTGCTACATCACCATCTAGTAGCATTGTTAGTCATAATTGGTAGAAGAAAAGCCACTTTCAATGGTCTCAAAAGAGCGTTTGTCCTGCACCTCGACACATCGAGCAAAGGGCAGTCCTCGTCTTTTGTTGTGCAGCTCTGTGCCAAAGGGAGCAGATGGTCCTGCCGTGCCCACATGAGGTGAGGGGGTCTAGGGCTTGAAGAGCTCCAGTCAGTCCCCCCCACCACCACCACCCCTCCTGAGATTCCCACCTAGGGGTTAAGAAGGGTTAAATCTAATCCGCTCCTGCTATGTTTGTGTATGAGTGTGTGTTTGAGGGAGCCTTGGATCATCCGCCTTCCAACTGCACAGTTAGTCTAGACTGCTTCCCATGCAGCCATTGTATCCTCTTGGTAAAGCTCCATTGTCTTGCTCTGACAGAGGGAGATTATTTGCACAAGGCTAGAACTGCACTGAGTTACAAGGTCCACCTATACAGCCTAAAGCAGCCCTCATACTTTTCACTGAAAATATGAGCAAATGGCTTCATCATCTGAAAAACCTCTGTCTTAAACCTCAACAGGGGTTTTGTGTACAGACCTAAAGCTGCAAAGACTTTTTATTTCCCACTTAAAACTGTTTATTATGAACATTTCCAGTGCTATAAAGAAAAACAAGGCAGCCCTTTAAAGGGTTTAAAAGTTGTAAATAATGGCTTTATTTATGGTTAATACATCATTAACTTCTGCCCTGCCATATACATCAGTTACACAGCATTACTAAGACCAACGTTTGTGATGTTAGGTTGTGAAAATGCCTGCTGAACCCACAAGGTGTTCTTATTAATGGTAAATGAACTGCACTTATATAATGTTTTTCTAGTCTTATCGACCACTGAATGCGCTTTACACTACAAGACGCATTCACCCATTTACACACATTCACACAGCAACATTTTCTATCTGACACACCCTGATGATCAGGGGCGGTTCAGGGGTTCACCATCTTGTTCAAGGAGACTTTGACATGCAGACTGGAGGATACTGTTGAATCCCAGCTTCACCTACAGTAAATTTGTTAGGTAGAGGCTGGATTTAGCTGCGAGTGCTGTGCCAATCATTGCTATTTTTCAGTTTACATGCAGGATTTTTCCACTGGTTATGGCTGGTTCGAGTGTTCTTTGCTCTTGGTACATACCAGGTCTCTCTAAATGTGTGGTGTGCACCTTCAAACACACTAACATGATGGCCAAAGGTGTTCAAGCTCTTTTCTGTGTATTTTTATATCATTTATCTAAATATAGAGCATATATTATATAATATGTTACCAGCTTCACATACATCTCAATCATACAAGGATCTAAAATCTTGGATATTTCACTGCTATATTTAGCAATTGAGTCATCAATCCTTTGGTTACCCAGAAGAAGAACCAAGCATTCCTATTTGGCTGCTGTCAAAACATGTAACTGTCTATTATGGTGTTTATTTCATTTTTGAAAACAACAACTTTTTTGCATGATGCTCTTACAGGCTGAGCTGATGAGTTCCACGCCCCTTTAGGCTCGTGGCATCAATTTAAAGCTCATTGTACTTGTCCAGTAATCCATGGGTATCAGCCACTTTCTCTACATCTGTGAAAAGTGGAGTTTTCAGAGGTACAAGGTTTTAATCTGACGGCCGGCAGCAGGTTGTTTCATTGTGATGAACAGGTCTGGAGAACGAATCTGACAGGTAATAGGACTGAGATACAGCACAGCCCTCTGGAGGAAGGTGTGTGTATGTTTATGTGTGCGCGCGCGTGTGTGTGTGTGTGTGTGTGGACGTGTGGGTATGGATGGTAGCCTCTGTGTGTGTCGGTGTTTACAAATGTGTTTGTAGAGTTATAGTCTATTCTCTTTCCCTCATTACCTTTGAGAGAAGACCTAGCCTGTAGAATACGTCTCTGTATACTCCAGCTTGCTTTCTCACTCTCTCTCTTTGTCAAACGATTCACTACCAAACACAAAGCTCCTTTCAGGAACGCCATCGGATTTTGCTGAGCTGTATTGCCTTTTTCTGCCCTTTTAACCTTCTTGTCTAATTCTTTCTCTCTCTCTCTCTCTCTCTCTCTCTCTCTCTCTCTCTCTCTCTCTCTCTCTCTTTCTTTCATCCTACCTCTCAATCATCCAGATGCCCCGGTGGCAGAGTTACACGACCTGTTCTGTAAGAAGCTGCAGCAGTGCTGCGTGCTGTTTGATTTCCTGGACTGCGTGGCCGACCTGAAGGGGAAGGAGATCAAACGTGCAGCGCTCAACGAGCTGGTGGAGAGTGTGGCCACGAGCAGAGGAGTCCTCATAGAGCCTCTCTACCCAGAGGCTATAAAGATGGTAGGAGGGGGGGAGAGGGCTGGGGTTGGGGTTGGGACGATTGATGAAAGACAAATGGGTAAATGCTAAGTATCCAGATGCCAAAAAGAAAACTGAACATCTGAACACAGACAGTGACAAACAACGGTCGTGGTAGATGAGCAAGTGGATCAATAGCTAAATGGATGGAGGGAGAAGGAATATAGAAAGCCAGATATACATTTCCACAGGTGAATCAATCCTCATCAAATGCAACACCTGGTGGCTCGACCCCATAGCAAGAAGAGATGAAGAGAGGAGGTGGTCAGGGACGGAGGGATGAAGAAGGAAAAGAGAGAAGGTAGACAATGTGGCATACAGCTGAGGAGCTGTGATGGAGTCTCCAGAGGCTATAAACAAATGCGGTGACAAAGGAGAGGAGAAGTGAGATCAACGTAGGGATGGATAGATAAAGGTAGGAAAGGAGAGAAAGAGTGTTTGCAAAGGGTGCTCAGAAGCAATGGGCTGCACAGATGGTGAGAAAGGGAGGGATGGAAAGGGAAGACAGAGTGGAGTGTGTGGTAGAGAGTGTGGACACCAACAGAGAGCACCACAGATCCCAGAGGATATATAGAAGAGGAGAGGAAGGAGGGATTGAGAAAAGAAGGATATAGCTTATGCTATGGAGCGATGATACCCAGAGGATGTGAAAATGCTGATAAGACAGAGGATGGGGTGGAAGGAGAATCTGGTTTAATGTGTGGCCACAAGCTTAAAAAAAAAAAGCTTAAATTATTAGGTGACCAATAATGGAGCTAGTGGAAAGTACTGTAAATGCATAGCTAAAGTGCAGCACCACAGAATGAATGTAATATAGCGGAAAGAGAGGGAAATTAGGGCCTACATTCTATACTATGTTATATATTGACTATAATTCATACCAACCAAAACACAACAGTAATTCTTTTCCTCCAAACAGGAAGGACTGTGTGTAGCTGTGCTATTGCTTCTGTGAGGCTATACTTTGGCACGGCAGTGCTTTGAGCTAAATGCTAACATCAGCGTGTTCTCATGACTGCAACAACAATGCTGATGTTTAGAGGGTATATTGTTTACTATTTTCACCTTGCTGTCACACTTACATATGTAGTGCACAAGTGCTGGACCAACCAACCGCCTGACAGACTAACAATGCCGCCGCTGGCTAGCATGGATAAAAACAACAAAAGCATAGGCCTATTTGCAGCTTTAAGTGTCTAATCTGAACATGAAACCTCATGAACATTAGAAACAAAAGAGATACTGTGCATGGAATAATGAAAGGAATGCTAAAGGGTGAGAGGCAGACTGGAGGATGGGAGGGAAAGTGAGTTAGGAAGCTCTGAAAGAATGAGGATGGAAACATGATAGGATGGGTGAGGAGTGGGGATGGGTTAAGAGAGTATTTACACGGTGTATTAACCGTAGCAAAAGGAAAGAGTTGCAGAAAGGTTTGAACCTTTTGTAAATCAAACTGAGGTTTACATGGTCATAGGAAATGAGCCAATTTCCTCCTGCAGTGAGAATTTTAATTAATACAGACATATGAGGTGGACAGTGAGAAATGCTGCTGAATAAAAGGGGGCATTGGGATTTAACATGTTTGCTTTTTGCCATATCGTTTAAACAGGGGAAATGCATTAGTTGAATTAATCATGACGTAGCGAGCAGTCAGGCTGCATAACTTATTAGCTGTTCTCATAACACAGTCTGTGAGCAGCATCAAACATGGCCGACAATAGCTTAACTTGTGTATGACAGCGCAGAAACCAAAAACAGTTAGTGAAAACCACAATTTCAAAATAATGTTTTTTTTGGGGTTTTTTTTAGCGGATGCAACAGTTTCTTATTTTGACTGGACAGTTTCACCTGCTATGTATGTAGTGCAACACTGCTAACACACCTATTTTATTAACTTGATCCAGCTGATTGCACCACTTTACTTCCCCTATAATACAGGTCTTGTCTGTCCTTAAATTAGTGGAATGACATGTTCTAATGTCTCTTTCAATCTCTCCACCCCTTCCTTTTTCACTTCACTTTTCTCTCTGACCTGCTTTAATTTGACCCCCCCCCCCTCACACACACACACACACACACACACACACACACACACACACACACACACACACACACACACACACACACATCTTTTCCACCCTATTTTTCATCCTCCTGTTCCCATTACTTTCCTTCCCTCCTCCTCCTCCTTGGTTGTGGTTTTCCAGATCTCGGTAAATATCTTCCGGACTCTCCCGCCCAGCGAGAATCCAGAGTTTGACCCTGAGGAAGATGAGCCGACACTGGAAGCCTCCTGGCCGCATCTGCAGGTACATCACATCACGTATACACAAATTCATGATAAAGTTATGACCGTATTTACATGATTTCATAATTCGCTGAGGTAAAGGGAGAAAAGGGCAGTCGCTCTTGGAAAGGATATGTTAAGCAAAATGTGTTGACTTTGGCCTTTTTGGGAATTATTGTGATGCACTTGCTTTGTTATTTAAGCGAAACACAATGCAGTGTCAGTGTAAGTACCATGAAAAATGGGCCCTACTGTAAGTTATATACTATATTTAGGAGGGCAGACAGTGGCATAATGCACACAGCTCCCACCAGGTGTTGCTCCTAATGCAGCGTTCAGCATTTATCAGCACATAAACACACAGTGAGGTCGTTTGGATCGGTTAAAACAGCTGTTTAAAGCGAGATTTTAGCAAAACACAACAGTTTCATCAGCCTGAATCACAAAATGGAGCTCTTCTAAACAGACTGTCCCAGATGACATTTGGGTGTGGCATACAGTCACTTCTGCACCTTCAGGAAGCGATGAGTCAATACATACCTACAAGCGTAAAGTCCACTCTGTCTCATGAAACAAAATCAATTCCTTTTCTCACTCTGTTGGTATAAAGCGTCACTGTCTGTAAACTCCGTAAGTAGATGAAAATTTCTGGCTTCTAGAGCTCAGATTTTTCCATGAAGTCACCTCTTGTTGCCATTGGTAGCAGTCATGAATGAATCATGCAATGTTGCCCAGAGCAGCTTTAAAAAACAAAATGCACCATTTTGAGAAATACACTTGTTTGACGTCTTACAGAGAGTAGGATGAGAAGATTGGTATCACTCACACAACTGTCCAATCAATATAAAGCCACAGGGTGCAGCCTGTTAGCTTAGCTTAGCATTAAGCTTGAAAACATGGGGAAACAACTACCAGAGTTAAAATAACCCCGTCTTACTATAGCTTACTAATTAATATGTTTTATTTCATTAGCTTCATCCGGTATAGGGAATTATGTGTACAAAGCAAATAGGAAGCATATACTGTAGATTCATTTTTCAGAATTGTTTAACTAATAATTAAGACAAGCACAGAGACACAAGATGTCTAATCTTTTGCTGTTTTTGCCTCTGCCAGCTCGTGTACGAGTTCTTTCTGCGTTTCCTGGAGAGCCCGGACTTCCAGCCCTCCATGGCCAAACGCTATGTCGACCAGAAGTTTGTCTTGCAGGTAATCCTCTCTCCTTTCCCTCCTTGAAAATGTTGTTTGTCTGCTGAAAAATGCTGTCAGATTCAAAGCTCTAAGGTGTTTGTAAAATCTGAATAAATGGGAAGATATAAATAAATGAGGTTATTCTTTGAAACACACCTACTTGTACTCTTCAAGTGCTCTTAAGTTTTGGGATCTAGGTTTGGGGGCATGCATAAAAAACTGACTTAAATATGTCACAGTTCTTGTTATAGATATTATGAGGAAAAAACAGTTCATGTAATATTAATTTTGTTGTGTGGGTAGTAAAAATATATTTCTGATGATGAAATGTTCTCACAAGAGAAAGAAAAATAAGAGTTTATTCAGATTGAAATCAGTGTGGGAAGAGCTGGGCGTTATAGTGAGGAGGTTAGCGAATGAATGCAGGCACAAGTGCAGACATACTGTACAAACATACTGTATTTGTGTGTGTAATTATCTTATCTGTGTGTAGCTGCTGGAGCTGTTTGACAGTGAGGACCCCAGGGAGAGGGAGTACCTAAAGACCATCCTGCACCGTGTCTATGGAAAACTACTGGGCCTCCGAGCCTACATCCGCAAACAGATCAACAACATCTTCCTCAGGTAACAGGCTGCGATCTACCCATCCGACGCACAGGACTTAAAGGCGCTGTACATACAGCATTTTAACATCAAAGATTAGCCAACAAAGAAAGACCATTAACAGGGAGAGAAACTGCCTCTGCGACCTTTTCGATGTATTTTTATAGGACCTGCATAAAAGCTAAACGACACACAATTTGCGACTTTAAACCAGTTGTTACTGAGGGCTATGATCGGCTGTGGAGGCTGACAGCTTGGTGAAGAGCTAATTGGGCTTTTCCAAAATAGCATTTGCCTTTTCAGTGTGCCATCCGTCCAACTTATCTAATCTTTGTGGGGTTTCAGACACAATAGAAACAAAGAAAAAGGTGCGCTGAAAGAACTTTTGGTTCCTACAAGAGTTCCTTAATTTTAGTTTATAAGTTTTACTTCCTGATATTTGAAGTTCTTTCTGGTAAGAAAAAAGAAATGAGCAGCAGGAAGGACAAGGGCTAATGGAAAATGTAGAAACACCAAATGGTACACGTTGCATCTAAAAGGGGTATTTTGTAAAGAAAAAGCAGTCTTATGCACATGGACAGACATGCACAACCATGACTGTGCACATTTGCTCTGACAGCCCCGCATCTTCATCCTGCATCTTATGCTGCGAGATGAATCATTGTGTAGTGACACAAATCTCATCAAATTTTAACAAAAGTGCTGTGATGTACAATCACGTTTCATCTCTTCCCCTTCACCAAGTGCGGCTGAATTGGTGTCTTTTGTTGTGTTTGCAATATAATTCAAGCGTGACGCTGCAACAAACTCTGTTTCTGCTTCACTTAACTGCTTTTAGTGTAATTGTTTGTGCCTCCTCACAGCTGCAAGGCAAGCATATTTCATTAGCTCATATTGTGCTTCTTTTTCTTTCGTTTGTCTGACGTGATAGCATCACAGAGATTACACAGGAGATGGCAGGAAATTGATCAGTTCTTTAGGAAAGGCGGACATCAGGAGATTTTGAAGCATGGATTCACTTTATGCAAAGAATATGTTTTAGTTGCTTTTACTATTGTGAAACTAGAAACTGCTACTTGGTCTGATGCATCATTGAACGTCACTCTTTGTGTGTGTGTGTGTGTGTGTGTGTGTGTGTGTGTGTGTGTGTGTGTGCGCGCTGCTTCTGATCTTCAGGTTCATATATGAAACTGAGCACTTCAACGGAGTTGCAGAGCTGCTGGAAATCCTCGGCAGGTTTGTACTCACACACACACACACACATTTTGTAGTATATCATGGCCTGACAAATGCATTTAGAGTAAAATTGAATAATAGGCACTCACGGGCTTGTACACGTACAGCAGCTGTATGTGGCCAGCTGCTCCTATTCACCAGACAGCTAGTAACCCAGTGAATTAAACAACTATGAGAAACGACAGGAAAAGCATAACCACTATGTATTCATTTTCAATTTTCATCCATGATCATCGCTTCCTTATTCGTATCAAGTGAGGACACCTGTGTGGAGCCCATTGGAGTGAGAATTAAAAGATGAGGAGGGGAGGGAATGAGTAAAAGGTGGAGGGAGGTGGCAGGGAAATAGAGACAGAAACAAGAGGTGGGTTTAAGACATAAATGAAAGATGACTCAGACGTTTGTGTAGTTTGTTGTCTCTGCGGCCTGTAGGAGAAATATGAGGAAGATAGAACTGAAGAGAGATCAAGACAGGAAGTCCAACTGATAAACACGTCTTGCTCTCTGCCTGAGCTCACACACAAATCAATGAGAACAAGAATGGAAAGATGACAGTAATAAAGAGAAAAAGGGGGAGGGAGAAAATGGAGTCTGGGTATAAACAAGGTAATTTTATGTTTTGTATGTTTGTTTCTCTCACTCGGTCTACATGCGAAACGGTGAAGGAATACTGGAACATTGTCTTGTTTACATCTTATTTGATGAAGGCGTACATGTAGAGGCTAATTAGCCGGCTGTCTCGTTATCTTAGTGAAGCTAAAGGAAAGGCTAGTTATTGTGTCTGTGCACTTGATGGCATTCTTTGCTTTTTTATCTCAAGCACATTGTGTTGACTGCTCAGTCTCGCCAAGAAATTGACAAATTGATCCAAGAAAATATTCTGTATCTGTGAGAATGACGGCAATGAAACGGTTTCTACAGCGACGCTAGCTTGACATGCAGTTTGCTCGTTTATGTAATTGTGCACTAAGTTGATGGTTAGCCTCAATCTTGAGTTATTGGTGGTTGTATTAATTCTCTTCAGTTCTTTCCACTACTATCATGTCGCCGCCCTGAAGTTTGTCGGTCAGTTACAAACGTCTCCAAGTGTGAAAACTTATGACAGCAAATTCAGGATGATGCTACACTACATGACTTTAACCCCAGTAGCTTTCATGATCATATTAATACATCATGTCACAACCTGTTAGAATATTTTCTTATTTTTTATCATATATATTTTCTCTTGTCTGATCCCACAAAGGAATCCTGTGTCTCCCTGTGGTTACAACTCGTTTCTGACACTGAAAGCAGCGTTTCTGACAGAAAACATAAAGATGGAAATGCAGTTATAGTGAAATATGTACAAACACAGTCTATAGTGGTGACCTATTATATACTATAACTATAGCATTGTAAACATGACTGTTGCATTGTGTAAATAAATTAAATTAGCTTACTATTGCACAGACAGCCACCACGTATAGATGGGAAAGGAGAAACCATCAGATGTAGCTACTTTACATGAGCATGATGATTTCTGAGCCCACACAGTCAGTGACAGCTGTGTGATGTTACATGGATAATGTTTGCGAAGACAAGTATTTGACGCTAATAAGACAGAAATGCAATCAATAATCTGTATTTATGTCAAACATAAACCAAAGCGACTGGAGTGGTTTGTCTTTATTCTTAAAGGATGAAGAAATTCATCCTTTAAGAATAAATTCATTCATTGAAACCCATCATCCCACAATCTCACCTGTTAAGGATCAAAAAGGGACTTTTGAGGTTTGAGAATTAGAGGTTAATGGAGAAAAAAGGGAGGAAGGTAGAGGAGAGGATGAATCCAAGGTGAGGAAAGAGGGATAAGAGATGGAGGGAGGATGAGCAAGTGAACAGTCAGTGAGTCAGAAGTGGAGGAAAGAGGGAGAGCAGGAGAGGAGAGAGAGAGGTTTGTATTCATGTTGGTGGTAACAGAGGTATTTATAGCTCCTCCCACACACGGAGGATGCGTTGTACAGAAAGAGGGAAAGAGAGAGAGAGAGCAAGAAGACAGAGGTATTCAGAAAAAGGGTGAGAGGGAGGCAGAGAGACAGATTAGAGGAACAACAGGAGTGAGACATTATTGAAGGAATAAACAGACAAAGCTGCTGTTAGAAAACGAAGGCAGACGCAGACAAACAGTCTTGTCTCAGACTGACTGATGCAAAGACACCGATATCAAACTGACAAACAGCTCCGAGCGCTGCTCGATAAGTGTCATACTTTCCAAGTTTAGTTCCCACTCTTCTGCCGCTCACACTTTTCTATCTGCAGGCTGAACTGCCGCTGTGTCAGTGGAGTAGTGAGCAGAGCAGACCACGCATTTGTCCAGTCACTAGGAAATGAACTCAGTACAAGAATAGACTCCACCACACAGACCAAAGCAGATGTGAACTGGCAGTTTTCGGAGTAATATGTGATGTAAATAGATTGTACTGTTCTCTGTAGAGTTAAATACCATCTTCACCACAGAGGATTACATTATTGGTCGTGAAGTTACAATAGACTTCTAGTGCCATGACATAACGTTTTCTTTCATATCTGATTGTCTAACAGCTGATCTGGATCACCTGCTAAAACTATTTATTGATTAATCGATTGGTCGACTGATCAAAAATTCATCAACAACCATTCTGCTAATCAATTTAAGTGGGACTGTTTTTTGGAACAAAAACAAGCAATTTGATTAAGTCTCTTTGTGGGAAAGGTTTCATTGATTGACCTCAAAATTATTGAAAGGTTAATTAATAATGAAATGACTTATTAGATGCAGCTTTAATCAACTCAGGACTCTCTGAATCATGTCTCATGTTTTTGACAGATTCTAACTGAAAGAGAGACAATGTGACAGGAATGAAACACTTCGCATTGTTGTTTCTGCCTGGAAGAAAGCAAACATGAACGCGAACTGTGACTGTAACTTTAACCGTCCTTTCGTCTCCTCTCCAGCATCATTAATGGCTTCGCTCTGCCTCTGAAGGCCGAACATAAGCAGTTCCTGGTTCGGGTCCTCATCCCGCTACACACGGCAAAGTCCCTTTCGATCTTCCATGCACAGGTCAGTGATTTAATCCTTAATACATCAACATTTAAAGTTCTTAGTTTACACATTAGACTGTTTCCTTTGGTAGCCTTTGGCCATGAAAACTTGCCAATTGTTTTTGACCCACATTTATGTTTAATGTGACACGACAAAAAAAAAAAAATACACAGCAGAAAAATTTGTTGATGTAGTTTGATGTCGTATCTATTCTGACATCATTTCCGCCATCTCAAATCTAAGAACCTCTTGCTAGTGTTTTTCAGGGTGCAAGAGCCACCGAAATTATATTTGTATCTTGTTAAACTAAAACTATTAAATCAAACCCAGATTATTAACATCCTTTTAAGCTTAGTGTGCAGTTCTTCTCCTGACTGAAACATGCTTTACTGTAGGCTGTAGAGACTCCAATCCACCACCTGCCGCAGGATCTGATCTGATCCTTTTCTGTACCTCTGAGCCTGTATTTTCTTCTAGCAGTAACCGAGGTTTTATGTAACGGTTAGCGGTGTCTACGAACATTTGGCTGGAATACAACGTGCATGTTTAAGGAGGAAACATAGGAATCAAGCCCTGAGTGCACCGCAGCAGTGGTAGTGTCTTTTTCCAATGTGTGAAATCTGCCACTAGGAGGCAGAGTTGAGTCACAGATAACACTGCAGAGAGAGACACACACTCACCTTTGAATTGAGTGTGTGCCTTTGGTTTGTGCTTTGTGTATGACTATGTGTGTTTGGGCTATCAAAATATTTGATGACACAGATGGTAGTCAGTCTGTTGTGTGTGTGTGTGTGTGTATGTGCCTGTGCATTTTATTTGTGTCACACATTATTTGATTATGCAGAAGGTACAGTTTGTTCTCCACAAATTGGTCTGTGGTGTGTGTGTGTGTGTGTCTGTGTCTGTGTCTGTGTGTGTGTGTGTGTGTGTGTGTGTGTGTGTGTGTGTGTGTGTGTGTGTGTGTGTGTGTGTGAGAGAGTGTGTGTGTGTGTGAGAGAGTGTGTGTGTGTGAGAGAGTGTGTGTGTGTGTGTGTGTGTGTGTGTTTATGGGTGGTGGAGTGGGTGGTTGTGTTTGTGTATTCTGGGTCTCAGCATCACCGTGCCCTACATTTCTCCTCCCCGTCTCTCCCTGCGGTTCACACACATACATTATTCACACGCTCAAACACACACTCAGTTTGAGAGGGTCACGGGGGAAACGGCGCGAGGTGGACAGCAGTTTTGCACTCGGTAGGTGTGGCTGCGCAGGAGTGACCCAGTTCTGGATCTAAATATCAAAATATAATATCACAGCAGCACCTTTTAATAATCTTGAAGGTTTCTCAACACTGTGAAATACATTTGAGTCATCCCTCCTGTAGTAAGTTCGTAAGGGCTCTCTCATGTGCAGTCAGGTCAGTGAACTGTAATAACAGCTGTTTGAGCTATAGTATGTAGACACAACATGGTTACACATCATGGCTCCAAATAAACTCATCTTTTCTAAGAACCCGGTGAACACATCCTTGTTTTTCTCTGCTGTGAAAGCTCCCCGTACGTTAGTGTTTTCCAGGGGTGTCATTTTTTGTGACTGATGATGTTAATACTCTAATTTGATGTGTGCAGTATATGATATCACTTCAGTTCGAACGGTCGCACAACCTCGCTGACGTTTTTATCCATGTCTCGGTTCCATTTGTGATTTTAGCACTTTTGTATTTGTGATTTTAATCATGGTAACGCTTCCTTTTCATTTGGGCAGCTGTCAATGACGACATATCCCTGACACGCATGCGTTGGTGTTGTTATATCCTGCCTGAAGCTAAAAATTGACTTTTATTAAGCTTTAAGTTACATTTTTGAGATATACTTTTTACACCTTGGACATCTTTAACTATGTATCATAGCCAGATGAAGGATTTTAGACATCAGACATCTGGATCTGAAGTTATCAGAGAAAAAAGCTGAGGAGATGTTAGGCAGCTGTCGGGCCACACAGGATCTGTGATGTGCTCCAGTGAGGAGAATTCAAATATCATTTTGACTTCAAATAAAACTGTGAATAACCACGTTTGTACAGTATCTGACAAAGTAATAGAAAGAACCTGTAAAATCCTAGCAAGGTTACTTCTTAATGTGCAGGTCATCACAAATTCCCAGGCGAGGCCAACTCTCTAGAGTGACTTCATCCCCCCAATACAAAGCCTAATTTGACCTGTAGCCTTGACAAATCAATATTGGTAAAACCTCAGCCTTTGAAAGACTACAATGTCCATAATCCTTATCCCAACAACGGCCTGCTGCACCCACAAAGCCCAGCCTGACAACAGAATCCAACATCATATTTACCCCAAGCGATTCCTCTAAAGCCTCGCTAATGCTTTAAATAGTCTGACCGCTCAGCACCTTCATTTTAATCCTTCTCTTTTTCCTGCTTTTCTTTTTATTCAAGCCTGACATCCCTGCTTTCACCAGTCCCTTTTTCTAGCCTCCGCTCCCTCCTTCCCTGTGCGTCTGTAAGCATGTTGTGGTGTGAGTGAAGGACGGGAAAGTTAGGGATGGAGCAGACAAACAAGAAAGGTACACTGTACTAAGGAAAGGGGATTAGACAGGGAAAATAAAAAAGATGAAAGCTTCGGATGATGTGAAAGCCAGACAGACACAGAGACAGACAATGGAGCTACAGGTCAAGAATGAGACCAAGAAAGAAACAACAAAAAAAAGAAAAGAAAAGAAAGAAAAAGCTGATCGTCCTACAAAAAGCTACAGAACAACCATCAACAATCTGACAGTACGCAGAAAAAACTGCTCAATCCAGCACACATTTATTTTATTGACATTAGAATGAACTTATGTGAAAGCTGTAAAATGGACCCGCACATTAATAATGTGAGCAAGGCAAAGGTATAAATAGGACAGAAGAGAAAAGACAGAGGCAGAGACAAAAGGTCTAAACTCTATCTCACATTGCCCTTAAGGGACTTTGTGTGTGTGACATCACTCCTTCCGAAGTAAACACACACACACACAGTCTCCGTCGCCACGGTGCCCACTTGCCACGGCAACCGGCCTGGGTGGAGGGGGCAACCGCAAAACACACACAGGCACATGTACGCGCTCACACACACACACACACACACACGTACACACTTGCTGAATAATGGGAAATGAATGCAGATCATATAATAGGAGACAAGACCTGATGTAGACTAGACACACACACATACACACACACACATTGACACACTTGTGACACACACACTTCTCCCTTTGGAAAACTTGTCTTTCCGATCTTTAGCAGTGTATAATCCTGAGGGATAAGTGCTGAGATCCCCATTGTCTTCTTGACAGCTTCAGGGTGCGTGTGTGTGTGTGCGAGCGCGTGCGCGTGTGTGTGTGTGTGCGTGAGTGCTGTTGCATTGGTGTGTGTGCTCTAACATCGTCTCCTCTGTCCTTACAGCTGGCCTACTGTGTGGTGCAGTTTATGGAGAAAGATGCTACAGTCACTGAATATGTAAGACTGATTTGTTACCTTAGTATACTTACAACACAGGCTCATCAATTCTGGTTTGTTACATATTGGCATTGTTTTCAGTGGAAAAGCGCTGATAAATCCACTGTACACACTGACCAGCAGACGGACACGGTTAAAACACTCGCAGGTGAACATAGTGGTGGAGACCAGATCAGAGTGAATATTGGACTTATATTCATTCACTCGAACAGTTAAACTTTTGCCCACACTCTGCTGTGAACATCCATCACAGTTTAAAGGCTCGCTGATTCAACTTTGATCTAAAATATATAGTTTTCCTGAGCAGTCAGCAATTATTTTAATAAGTGTAGTGCTGTCATTACAGATAGAAATGATGGACTAAACTTGAAATGTTGTGAAAAACTGACATTATTTTTAATATTATTGCCGGTCACATGACCATCAAACATTATAATCAATATAGTCCTGTAAATAGTTCACCAATGTAAACTGTTGGTCATTCAACTCATTGAGCAATATCAGCACAGTAAGAATGAGACTCAGTGCAAAGTTAACAGCATACTTGATAATGCTCTAGCCAGAGTATGAGCTAATGGAGATGGTGCAGATGGATGCCAGCCAGCCAGCTACCCTGCTGAGCTAATGGCTGCGGTGTTTATTTATATTCATGTGTTTCATATTCTCGCTGCAGATCATCAGAGGGCTGCTCAAGTACTGGCCAAAAACCTGCACGCAGAAAGAGGTGAGACGGCAGATAAAAAAAACAACAACACTTTGCTGCGAGCATCTTAACCTTTTTGTGTATAAAATGTGTGTGTTGTTACGTGTGTGTGTTTAGGTGATGTTCCTGGGGGAGATCGAGGAGATCCTGGATGTGATTGAGCCGTCTCAGTTCATTAGAGTCCAGGAGCCGCTCTTCAAACAGATCGCAGCCTGTATCTCCAGCCCTCACTTCCAGGTTAACACCACGCCCCCTTTCTGCATTCGAACCATGCTGCAAACAGTAGTCAGTACCAATAAATGAGAGTCAACTCTTCTGTGTGTGTGTGTGTGTGTGTGTGTGTGTGTGTGTGTGTGTGTGTGTGTGTGTGTGTGTGTGTGTGTGTGTGTGTGTGTGTGTGTGTGTGTGGTTCAGGTTGCGGAGCGGGCACTTTACTTCTGGAACAACGAGTACATCCTCAGTCTGATAGAGGAGAACTGTCAAGTCATCCTGCCGCTGGTATTCGCCACCCTCTACAGAGTCTCCAAGGAGCACTGGAACCAGTCAGTGGCACAAACACACACAAATGAATACAACTCTTAAGTCCATTAATAGTGTTTGTTTTTAGCTTTTGGTCGAATTGGGTGTAACCTTGAGCTCTATCACTGTTTTGATGGAAAATGACTGCATTTGAAAGCGCTCCCAGTCGCTCATCTGTCCAATCAGAGGGAGAGATGTGTTTTATGGGGAGCTCCAATCAGGATAAAAGCCATGGCACTGACCCTTATCTCATTTGGCAGATGCCTTAAAACGCCTCTGAAAGCTCAAACTGGGACCAGTGAGGAAGAATGCACCAAGTTTTTGATTGGCCTGTCGGTCACCTTATGTGAGAGGGAAAAAAAAAAAAAGCAGCATCCAAAAAAAAGTCATCTGGCCCCCCGCAGTCATAGTGGAGCTGTGCAGTTTGGTCCCATTGCAACGTGCACCAATTTTGGAGGCAATAAATAATCTATTTAGCTCACAGACACCAAAAACACCCATGTTCCCCTCGTAGGTCATTCATGGTGGTGGCTCATGCTAACACTCAGTGATGGAATTATCATTATTATAATAAAAGAATACTCCATTACATTTACCAGCAAACTATACTTGAATGTCACTAACACTCATTATAGAGAATGGTCCAGAGTGTTATATTGTAATAAATAGCATCCTGTTAGATTATTATTACTGATGCATTAACATGTAAGCAACCGTCTAATGTTGCATCTTGTTAAAGTGGAGCAAATTGTGTCTATTTTATACACTGCTGACTTGTGTGATTAACATCATTGTGTTATAACTGATCATATTTTTGGAAGTAATGCTACTTTACAAGTATAAAGTAGCATGGAAATAGAAATACTTGGTTACTCTCTTCCACTGCTAACACTTAGGAAAGACTATTTACCATTTAGCTTCACAGCTGCTTCAAACTCTTTACAAGCCTCCTATCAACTAACAGGCTTATAACCTACCAGGGATACATGAATGTGTTATTATTCAGGCAACACATACGGTTGCCAGTGGTTCAGCCTCCCCCCAAAAACACAGGCTTTTCTGTCTCCTAACCCACAATCCCACGGGACAGATGATCGGCCAGATTAATTATGTTCTATCTCCGTCCCTCCAGGACCATCGTGTCTCTGATCTACAACGTGCTGAAGACCTTCATGGAGATGAACAGCAAGCTGTTTGATGACCTCACTGCCTCCTACAAAGTGGAGAAACAGAAGTGAGCATGACTCACTCTGTGTGTGTGTTTGTGTATGTGCGTGTGTGTGTGTGTGTGTGTTTGTGTCACTGGATACAACAGTGACAACAAGAGGAAGAAATAGAAGGCTCTTAAGTCATGGTTGTTTGTTCCATTATCCATCACATTATATTTCTCATTGTAAGCATGTATCGCTTAGGTCATCTTTTGAACGCAGACCACATCATGATTCCACTTTATTCATTTCCCCATTTCAAACTCAAGATATTGGGTAGTACTGGGGAACAAAATATAAAGGACACGTTCAGCATTTTGAGAAAAAAAGTTGTATGTGTTTTCTTTGTAAGTGAAATTAGGAGATTCCTATCAGTTTCGTGTGTGTGTGTGTGTGTGTGTGTGTGTGTGTGTGTGTGTGTGTGTGTGTGTGTGTGTGTGTGTGTGTGTGTGTGTGTGTGTGTGTGTGTGTGTGTGTGTGTGTGTGTGTGTGTGTGTGTGTGTGTAAAGTATGAAGGTGGAGACAGGATGTGTTCAGCCTAGCTTAGCATAAAGGCTGGGGAAGAAGCTAGCCTCTGATGTGTATACTCAAGTATACAGGTATACAGTATATACCCACCTGTGGGCAGGGGATTTACCCCATATGTATCCAACAGTGCGATCATGTTACAGTCCTTCATGTATAGTCTGTGGTGTTTATTGTGCACAAGAGACATTTGTTCCCTGACTTTAGCTTTTCATAGGTACATAGGTACCCCAGTAAATCTGGCTCAATATGTCTCAATGTCTTAGGGACAAACATTGGGGCACAAATGTCAGTTCCCTTGTTCCATGACCCACAAGCTTCAAGTTGACATGAATGCCACTATTTAACTAAAATTGTTAATAAGAAGTAACTGTCTGACAGTGATGACAATGTTTTTACGAGCTGAAGGTATCAAAAGTAAAAGTACTTATAATTCAGAAAAAAGCCTCCTGTGAGTGTTACATCACTGCTCCAAAGGCATAATGGTGTCAAACCTGGCAAGGCAGACGCCACTGAGCCCTGCTGTTGTTTGCTAAGAAAAAGTTCCAGCATTTAAAAACTGAAAATTGTCATTTTAAACCTCTCCTTTTAAAGGAACAGTTTCATGGAATTTAAAGGGCGGTAGTAAGAATCATAACAATTTCATTATTCTACCTTTATCTCTTCTCAAACCATTCTCTTTCTCCTTATCCTCCATTTCTCATTTGAACAGTCTTTACAACCACTACAACTGCTGCTCGACGAGGGCGAGAAATATAAATGTGTTGCCCGCGAGTCATTGGATGCATCATTAGGTTGTTCATTGGGTCTTTCGATCCTTTTCTCTTCATCCCTCTCTCCTTCTCTTCGACCTGCCCCTCCAGGGAGCTGAAGCGAGAGAGGGAGCGTGCAGACCTCTGGCGAGGCCTGGAGGAGCACCAGGAGCGCCGGATGCAGATGCTCACCGAGGCCGCCAGGAACCAGCGCAACCTCCAGGAGCGAGGCGAGAGAGGGGACCCGCCGACCCCTTCGTCCCCGCAGACGGCTCACTCCGACCAGCCCGAGCCCAAACCCAGCGGGGCCTCCTCTGGAGCCGGGGAGAGCGCCACCTAGGTGCCGCTCTGCAGCGATTGAATAACACAGGGGTTAGGGGACAGGGAGAAGACAAGAAGCTGATGGCGAAAGTGTTGGGAGACAGAGAAAGGTACAAAACATCTTCATCTATCTTGTATCATCGAGGAGGGAGCTTTTTATGAAAAAAAAAAAAATTTGAAAAAAGCGAACAAACTCAGTGATCCAAGATAAAAAATGTACCTTTTTCCTTATGGAGTTGTGTGAAACTGGTTCACTTTTTGCTGTACACACATTACGTTGCAGATCAGAAGATGAATATCGTCCAAAAGTGCAGACTGGCATTTTAAAGTAAAGGCTGGTTTATTAAACTGCAGGTCAGTACCAAAAATCGGTAGCTGGCCTGCTTCAAACCTGCCTCATAATAAGAGATGAAATTTCTCTTTTGGTGCAACACTAACAAAGTTTAACATGTGTCTAACTTGTCTTAACATTTAACCAACCGAGTCTGTACTGTGCCTCGTATTTATCTTTTGGTCACAGATGCTTATTTCATGCGTGGATAGCACAATACATTAATAAACAAAAGAAGCAATTTCACACAAATGTCCCAAAATTATTGCCACACAGACCAGACTCACAAACCCTCACGCACACACAAAACTACACACACACACGCACACACGCACACACACACACACACACACACACACACACACACACACACACACACAAATCCAGGCACGTATTTAGTGTAAATATGAGAAGACAGAGCTACAGAGATTGATCCAGGTCAAACAAATCTCACACACCAACAACCGATTGATGCAGCAAAGTATTTCATACAAACCCACACACCCATACTTGCATATACATACATACATACATACATACATATGTATTCACTCACACAGCTGGTTCTGGCGCTAACTCCTCTCCCATTCTGTCGGGTTCCACGAAAGGACGAGCCTAAAGTCCCTCAAGGTTAAATAACCACTGATGAAGATGATAATGATATAAAGTACAATAATGTTCCTTCTTCTTACTTGTTACTCTACTACTACTACTCTACTCTAAGTACTACTGATAATGATGATGATGATAATGTTTTTATATATATACATATGTCTCTGGATATTTCTGTTGTGTATTATGGGAGAAACACTAGTGTAGCAGATACCATAAAGGGGAAGGCCGGCTCGAATTCTGAATTCACATCACATGTTAACTGTATGACGCCATAATGTGAGTGCTGAAATTCAGCGGAATTCCCCTTTAACAGATCTTAAAGACGGGAAGGAATGAGCCGGATTTGTGGTGGCTGGTTTTCTTTTATTTTGAAATTCTGGATTTTGGTGTCATGGTTGGGTGGACCTTAAAGGGGTACTGTGTAAAAATCCAAAAACATTCCACGTTTAAAGGTCATTACTATGTAATTTTTTTAAATTCTTTTTATTAAAGGTGCACTGTGGAGTTTTCTTGTAAACAGACATTCAGTGTTACATTGTGTGTATCCTTGAGGCCTAACAAATGCGTTGAATGCATTTCCAAAGCAAATTTCCGGCATGCTCCTGTGTGATACAAACAAAAGGAGGACCCGCTCATAACAACACCACTCCATAGCTCCACTAAAAACTCCATAGGGTACCTTTAATTTTGATTTTGAGGCACACAACAAGCCTTTCTTTGGTTTTATCAAGTTGAAATTGAGAGCCCCCCAGCCTACAACCAAAAATGAAACCAAGCTGATCAGTACGCCCACACCCAACACAGAGGTTAGCAGAGGATGAATGAAGCGCACCACATGTGTCTCAAACCAAAAGAAAAGCACCACAGTCCAGCTGGATTTCTGAACCCAGAGCGTCTGTTCCTTTAGGCTCAGCAGACCTGACGCTGCTAGATGGCGACCATGACGATGATACATTTTTTTTTCGGTGTGAACCAACAAAAATCTGTTTATTCTTGTCTGATTATTATGATAGAGCGATGGGATAAAGAGAAGGTGAAAAAAAAAACAGAAAAAAAAATTATTTTAGCAATATTTTCATTCTTTCAGGATAATCTGTGTGTTTTTAAGGGGGTTAAACAAGAAGTGGGTGTCACGCTCAAATGTTTACCCCCCCACTCTTGTTTTTACTCCTGTTGCGTCCTTGATATTCACATTGTCTTAAAGGTACTTTCTGTGTAAATTTATTTGATGAAAAATGATTTTGCTTTGTAATTATGTTGTTTATTTTTCTTGGTTTTTGTATGATCTTGTTCATTTTGTGGAAAACTGATACTGATGCTATTTATTTTCTATTTGATCAGGAAATGTAACCTTATTTGAAAATGATGGTCAGGTTGTGCGTGCGTGTGTGCGTGCGTGCGTGCGTGCGTGTGTGCGTGCGTGCGTGTGTGTGTTGGTGTGCAACCAGTGAGTGAATCAGTGAGCAGGAGATGTGCGTAGATAGAGTGATTGAGAACGAGAGAAAACTATTCTCTCTTTGCTTCTTTTTCTCTCTCTCTCCTTCTCTCCTTCCTGAAGGACAGGGTTTGAATCCGAATGTATCGTAAAACAAATCGATTGTTTTTTTGACGCTTGAGATGCAGAGATACTTGTCGGCTGCTTCGTAACCAAACATTCAGAAACTCTTCAGACCAGCAGTTTTTCAAAACACTCACTTCAAATCATGCCTAAGTCAACAAGGTTTTGAAATCCATTGAACTTGCAGCTCTCAGATTTGGCACTTTAAGTTTGATTGAGTTAATGAGTGTTGTTTATGTTTCAGGCTCGGTGTTCAGGCTGTGGTCACACCTCATCCGTCTCTGCAGCGTTGTGTTGCATTTCAATTGCAGGTGTTGAATCCAACATCCAGTTTACGACTTCCAAAACATTTGTCAGTCAGACAAAATATCACGAGAAAGGTCAAGGTTCGCTGATCTTTTTCAGAAGTTTACATTCAAATGTCATGGTCTTCATCGGGGGATGGAGCTGCTCGGTCGTCCTGGACATAGCTCAGCAGTCATGTTGTATCTGGTGTTCAGAATGAGGCATCTCCATGACAACTGAGCAAACTCCATCTGCTGATGATGGCTGTGGCATATGATTGAAAGCTAGAAATCGGAGCCCGAGTAAAGATTATTTACACTTATTCTACAGGCTCCTAGCTATTTGACTCCTTCGAACAAAAACAGTGCATATCAGTTGGGCACTCAACTTCAAAAATGCAAAAGAGAAAAAACATTTGAGGAAAATCAGGAAAATAAATTACTTATGTCTACAATAAAACTTTTTTGTTTTCTTATCCTTTTAAATTAACTTGTGACCGATCAGATTTATCTTATGACACCCAGTCGGGTCCTGACCCCAAGGTTTGGAACCACTGACATATGCCTCTCTTCTCAAAGTACCACAGTGCTGTAATTTTTATTTATTTATTTTTTCTTTTCTGCACAGAACAGGAGAGTAGATGTGCACAAATTGGGTATGCATTGATGGATTAGGTGTAATAGCAGCCTCATAGCAGTGAACACCTCAAAACCTTCACCTGCAGACACCATGTGGCTGCAGACCAAAAAAACAAAAACAAATCTTCCTGGTTAGTTGGATTTCAAACGTTGTTTTGATTCAGGCAAAAAAAAAAAAAAAAACATACTCAAAAACCCGAAAAGAGACAAAACTTGACCTTGCTGTCATAAAACTCAGCTTACTTTATGATTTTGTTCTGGCTAGCTTATTCACAAACCCTCTTGATTGTTATTGTCAGTCAGTCAGCTGACTCGGGGAAAACAGAACCTCAGCTCCCACTGTTCTAGAATTCTCAATGATATCGATCAATAATATTCCTCAGTTTCTAGAATCCCGTCATCCGTTCTAGAACTGCTCCGGGAACAGGAAGCGAGGGGAAGAGAGAGTGTTCGTAGAGAGCTCCGGTATCGCCTCACAGACAGCCATCCAGCGCTGCTCTCGTTCACCGCCACGTTTCCTCTCTGCGGCCGCTTTCAGCCGAGTTTAATCAAATTCTTTAAATCAGACTGGAGGTGTGACTGCGATGAAAGCAGCCGGTAAAGATGAAAACAGAGGAGGAGAATGACAGAGGAAAGAAAATACATAGAGTTAGACACGATAGAATGGCAATAAGTCAGAGCAACAGTAACAGAATGGAAAATATAATGTTACCGAAACCTACAACCGCATTACGTAGCAATTTCACTGAATTTCTAGATTTGCACTGTCTGCCCAATGGTCTGTGTTTGTTGTGTTGAAGAAAAACCTTAGAGAAGATGATAAAGACGATGCAGAAGAAGAAGATGTATATTTTGGGGACCAACACAGCGATGGGGGGGGTTTGAATGTAGAGAGGCTTACTACTGTACATGACATTACAGGGGGGTGTAGAATGGAGAAGAAAAAAAAAAAACTATGTGCTAAAAATGAAACTTCACTTTGAGAAACACTCCTGGAGTCTGTGCTGTTTTTTTTGTGTGTCATCCTTTTTGTCTCTGTGGCTGAGAATAACTCCCAACTCCTCTCACTGATAATTGGTCATCATGAGTCATGATGTGCATAACTTAAAGCTGCAGTAATCAATGTTTTTTATGACCTTCTGTCCTCTTTTAGCTCCTTGTTTTGTCATTAAGCCCCCAGACGTCACTGTTATCACACCACATCTCCGGTTGCAGGCAGCTTTTATCAGCAAAAAAAAGCTCTGATGAACCAACTAGAGCGCCTGCCCAGCACCGAGCTACATGCTGGATAAAGTTAGCAGCTAGCCGGTGACCGTAGTGAAACGTTGGCGGCTAAATAGCCTGATATTTCTCTCAGGTGTCGGCCGAGACCAAAACAGAGCTAAAACAAGCGTGAATTATGGAGTTACTTTTGTCAGGTGTCCAGAAACTCAACTCTTCCTGAAAGCTTTGTTGCTGGATGTGTACACGGTCAACTGTTTGCTATCATGTTAGCCATATCAACTTCATAAAGAGATGGTATGTAAGTGTGATGTTTTCATCTGGTTTTGCTTCCAAATGGTCGAAAGATGAATTCATGCAGGTTTAATCTCTTAACACATGTATTTTGAAGACTATACAAAAGGGGAACAATACTCACCAAACTGCTTCAAATGCTATGTTTAGTTTTTTTTTTTTTTTTTTTGAAGCAACCACCTACATTAATTCATTTCCATATAACTGATTATTATTGTGTAATCCATCACAATTGGCATCAAACCTGCAAAGTCTGGTCAGAGTGACCGTACTGTTGCTTTGTGACGCAGTTAATCCGCATATTTGGAAGATTTCATTGTATTACAGTATGATGCAGCAATGAATGGAAGAAAACAATGACTGCTCTGAAGATTGGCAAAAACATAATAGCAAGGTTTGTTCAATGGTTCGCTGCGATATAGTAGAAGTTCCTTTTTAGTAAGTGGGTTAAAACATGCAGAAACACTGGGACTTTAAGAACAAGAATGCCCATGTAACAGGAGAGGATCACATCATCTGGTTTATTCCCTTCATTTTGAAATTAACTTTGAAATTATACATATATACAGTACACGGTCAATGTACTGTATATATATGTAACTGTATAGTTTCAAATGTTTTAAATTGTCCAGTAAAAGTTTTTATATTCAAACTACCAATCCTTTGTCAGAATAACTGTCAGATTGAGCTCTGACATTGCTGACATCATTGGGAGTAGACTAGTTGGATAAAGAACTACACACACACACACACACACACACACACACTCACTCTCACTCGCACACAGAGAGATACAAGCTGAGGTTAAGAAAACATAGACAAGCATCAGTATTTTCCAGGGAGTATCCATTATTTCGGAATTGGGGTCTCTAATGGTATTTCATTGTAATTGCTATGATGTCAGAGTGTCCGTCCGCCCTAATGGCCTTCTAAAAACAACAACAAGGACAGATTGGTTCCAGTCACTGGTTGTTGTCTGGGTAGAGAGACACAGGAGTCCAGCAGCTCAAATCTCTGCAAGATCTTCAGCTGAAAAGGTGAGAGGTGTTTTTTAAACATCTATGAAAATAGTCAGGGCAAGTATGTAGCTTTAGACTTTGACTAAAATTCATTTTAAGAGACTTTGAGGTGATTCAGGAACAAAGCGTGTACATAATTATGTTAGTGGGCTATTTTACATCACAGATAGTGCAGTTTCATAGCCCATAGCCGTTGTACTCACAGAGAACACATTGTGGCTTTAGTGCTTATGTAAGTATCCCACGTCATGTTTTTATTTCTGTTATATTTCTATAACAAGCGAAACATTCTGTGATTCCAGTTGTTTCAGTACAGCTTAAGAGGGTTTGCTTGAAAAATGTGCAGAATAATTAAGCAGATGTCTCCAGCAGCATCAGGGAAATGACTCTCGGTTCTGACTCAAAGAAAAGGAGAGAAACTGCTGCTTTTCATGCCAGTGAAATTAAATAACCGCCACGTCAGATTTGACATTTAACATAGTTCTGCATTGAAATTCTTCATTCATTTGTTTGAAAATTAAATTTGTGATATTATTAAATTTGCCAATGAATACTTTTTGCAGTGCACAGGTCAGTGGTGCTGTCGGCTGCAGTAGCTCAAACAGACACTAGAGGGAGGCGTGAGTTATGCTGAATGTCAGACTGTGTTGGATACTGAGCACTTCCTACAGATGTGAACTGCTGGAAATAAATGACCTATAAGTAAACATTTATCTACTTTAAGAGACCAAATTGAATATTTAAGTGTGTTTTGGTTATAGATACACAGGAACTGAGTTACTTTCAGGCCCAGTGATTCATTGATGATAACATTCATTGTCTTTAATAAATAAGACCTTTGTTTGCTCACGTTTACTGTGTCACACTGAGGCAGGTCACTTGTAGCTGAAGTATAATGGGACATACAAACTTGAACAATAAAAAGTAAAAGTTACTCTCTTTATTTCACTCTCCGACACCATACCCAGCATGCATCTCCGCCCTCTGTCCCTCTCTTTCTTCCTCCTCCTGGTTGCCAAGGCAGCTGTGGTGTGCGTTACCGTGACAACCACACTCCACGATTTCCGAGGGTGCGCGGTGCGAGAGTTCTCCTTTGTGGCCCAGAAGCCTGGCTGCAAGGGACTACGCATCACCACTGAGGCCTGCTGGGGGCGCTGCCACACCTGGGAGGTAACGCACGCACACACACGCACACGCTCACACACTCAGTAAAGAGGCATTTCATCTGTTACATTTAGCCGATGAAGGAGACCCACTTTTTTTTCCTCTGCTATTTCTGAAAGCTTCCATAATACTGGAATCATGAAAGTTTAAATGAATGATTAATGACCCAGGACTCAATCCAAACCATAAGAAGGCTGATGACCCACTCTCAGCTCTGACCCATATGTCACTGTCATTAAAGATGCTCAAATCCCTCCAAGTTGGGTGGGTTAGTGAACTTTTACTGAACTTGTTCTACTTCGCAGAGATTCAAATTTTTACCTCAGAGTGATTGAAAAACCAAGTTTAGTGGGTCAGGAACTCCGAGAATCAGAGCTCCTTCTCCTCTAAAGACTTTGACAGGACAGATCACTCAGTCACATGGCAGGAGGTCAAACTGATCAAACAAAACAAACAAAACCCCCAACCCTCTCAAGGTACACTTACCACTCTTTTTTTCCAGGGCTTTTTCTACTGCATCTCATGGTCTTTGCATGACAGTAAAAGAAAATCTTAAGTCATGCTCCACTCATTACCTTTCTTTCCTGAGCCTTTAACTGCATCACACAGTCTGCCATGGTGGATAGAGTTTGCTCATTTAACAAAAAATGAAAACTCAAGGCCTACTGGCTAATTCCTCCTGCGGCTTTCAACCACATCTCATAATCTTCCTCAGAAGAGAGTGCTCTGGCAGTGAAAGCTCAGGGGAAAGTCAGTACGTGGACCTTGAGTTAATATTTTCAGAAAATGTCATGCTCAGATTTAATCAACACATGCTCACAAAATGTGGACAAATGGTCTGAGAAGCAACTTTGTTCTTTATTTATCACAAAGAGAAAGAGAGACTTTGATAAGAACAGTTTGTGAGAGTTAGATGCTACGCTGTTTCTGCCACTAACAATGTCAGTGCAACCTGAGTTGTTACACTCAGGTTGCACTCCTCCACCACATTAAGCGTGCCATCAGCTGCTGTGATCCCACAGACTTCTTTTAGTTTATTACCTTCAAAGTTTTAAGCGTGATGTCAGCTAGGAAAGAAAAGAGGAGCATTATTCAGTCTGTGATCGGACTTTACTTGCCTGAGAGCTTAAATCTGGCGCATTTGCCGCGTTTTAAAAGACACGTAGCTTTTTATCTGCTTCTTTTATTTTATTTTCTCAGTCTTAGACTTTCTGTGTGCTGACCCTGTAACACTAATATCAGAAACGTTGTTACATTCACTGACAAAAGTTTTTCTTGGTAAATTAGGAAGAAGTTCTAGTCAAAGGTCATACCTGTAACCATTGTTGCGTGTGTGTGTGTGTGCGTGTGTGTGTGTGTGTGAACCCTGCAGAAACCAGTGCCGGATCCCCCTTACATCCAGCGACAACACCGTGTGTGTACGTACAGCCGTACCCGCCACATGACCGCCCGGCTGCCGGGCTGCCAGCCCAATGTGTCCCCTCTCTACCACTATCCCATGGCCCTGCACTGCCACTGTGCCATCTGCTCCACACAGGACACAGAGTGTGAGACCTTCTGAGGGACAGAGCAGCACTTTCAGCAGACAGTGTTAAAGTGTGTCACTGACATGAATGACACAGATTAAAATGATGGAATCAAGGTATTTGAGGAGGTGGGGGACTTCCTGAGGGGGTATGACAGCGAGACATGTTAGCAAGAAGTTTATTTAGAAAAGGCCTTGGATGAAGGATACTTGACTAAAAGTTATCCCCCCTGTAGACTGAAGAACATGTGTGTGTATCAATATACAGCATATGTCTGTAGGAAAGGAGAAATGAATGAAATAAAAATAAGGATCAGAATATTAGAATAAGACTTCTGTGATTCTTTTGCCTTTGTGATGTTAACACTGAATTTAAAAACATTTAGAGACATTATATGTGTAAAAATATAATTATTATTATTATTATGTATATCAACTGTAGCTTTGATTATAATCTAAAATCAGAAAGGTTAGTGTTAATACATTCTGAGTTTCAACTATTTGTACTGTATCTGTTTAACACGGCCAAATTACCAACAGCTGCCTCATATTCACCAAAACATTACAATTTCAAGTGAATTTGAAATGACAAATGGCCCTTTTTTTAATCAGGCCCTGTATTAATCTCAAGGCTCGATGCTTTACTGTGATACAAAATTAATACTATTTAATAGTGGCATAAGTTTATATTGTCTTCACATAATGCATATTACTTTGAAAAATCTGTGTAATTTGTGTACTTGAAGATGACGGGGCACATACACAATATAATTCACAGAAAGATGCTAGTCGTGGTCGACTGGGACCCACAGCTTATTTGTGGCCCAGCAGGGCCGCGCTGTGTATCATCTACTGTGTGTCGAAACTAACACACAGTATTTGACTCTATCCATTCTCATCAGACTGTGAAAAAGTAATAACTGATAACTGCTCATTGCTAGCCAGCAGAGGATGCTTGACAAATCTTCCACCAGCAGTAAACACACTGTGTGTGTGTGTGTGTGTGTGTGTGTGTGTGTGTGTGTGTACTGCTGTTGTAAGTAATGTCAGTGACACTGCAGGGACTCTCCTCCCTTTTGGGGACGTAATTCAAGCCGTGTAAGTTATAAAATCTAAGGCTTTAAATGGGTCTGAGGTTCATGTTTGTCGTGTGTGTGCAGTGAGAAGTTAAAGCAAAGGCTCACACAAACCACTAACAGCTGCAGATCAGAAATTTATTGAAACACAATTTCATCACAAACTGTACAGTGCATTCTTTCTCTTTTCATTTCATTGATATTGAACATTCTTTGGTTTTATCAATAGATATTATTTACAAAATGTCTTTCAGTTCAAATTCATAAATATAAATAAAATTTGTACATTCTTTAGTCTCTTGTCTGTGATTAGTGGTTATTGGAAAGAATGAAACTATTTATTTGTATGACCTTTATGTTGATTCCAAATGTTGACAATATATTGACTTTTCTGTTTAATATGAGTCAATGAAGAGATGACTGAACTGTATTGTTCTTGTTCATTTTGATGTATTTCAAAGTATAGAAGAAAAGGTGAAACCAGTGAATTTGATTATAAGTCTCTGTTGCTACTGAGTCACTAAGTGTGTTTTTATTTCTAACTGCTTACAGTAAATCAAATGTTTGCCAAGCCTCGAAGCAAAATATAGAAAAGGTTCAGTTTGTGTGACAGAATGGTTTATACTGCCTTTAACACAAATGCGTGTCAATCAAGTTTTCTAGAAGAGCAACCCTTTCGCCACATTTTACACAAGCACACACAAGGAAAAATACACACACACACACAGAGACAGACAGACACGCAAAGATGCACACAATTACGCAAACAGCACGTCTTTGTGCACATCCAATAGTTTGAATTTTGCATTTCAATTTTAAAGTACCGCGCGTCGGGTCCAGAGCTAATTTCACTCTGTCTGAAGGAAGTTCACTTGCTTTTAGTAGAAAATTTCAGTCACATTATTTAAGTCATCCTGCAGAGATGTTTCTATCTTTCCATCATTTTTTCTAAAGCTTATTTTCATTCTTAAAGAAAACAAATGAAGGACACCCTGGTTTTGACAGGAGCATGGTGGGAAGGCCAATTTGTTTTCAATCAGATAAGTTCAAGTGAATTTTTCCTCAAAATTCAAAACAGGTCGACAAACTGCAGATAGAAAAAGTAGATAGTTACTGGTGCATCAATGAAACTCTTGTATTTCTGTAATTTAAACTGTAGTTTGGTTCTTATCCCGGTCAACAGTTGCCACACAGCTTTACTGTGCTGATGTGTCAGTAGCGGGACTTGCGGCACATGTCGCAGCGACACGCCTTTGCCGTCAGGATCTCGATTTCGTCATGGTGACGGCCACGAGGGCAGTCCAGGCGAACTTTGACCTGAGGGGAGACAAGACGCACGCCAAGGTGAACAAAAACAAAAATAGAAACTGAATGCTGTAGTTCATGTTGCAGTGGCCTCCCTCCGCTCCTCACCTTGGCGTCCTTGCTGATGGTGCAGCATTGTGAGGCTGAGGTGATGTTGTGGGTGAAGTTGGAGGCCACCAGGACGGAGTATCTGGACGGGAAGGCGCTGGACTCGCAGTAGCCCACGCAGGCGTAGACCAGATGGGTGCCTTTACATGTGCTGCGGCGGTCACTGCGGATGGTCACGTTGAAGGCTGGAGATGAGGGAAACGACAGAGGGACGAGCGAGGGTGGATGAGTGGAACATCACTGTCGTCATTTCTCACACATCCTTTCATATAAACAGCAGCATCAAGGTTATTAGTCCCAACCGGAAGAACCGGTGAAGATACTGTTCTCAAGACAACATTACCCATAAAGCCTGTTTCTTTCCTGCCAATGGGGAACACTGTGAGTGATTTTTAAAACTGTGCACTGTGCATGTGTAACTCACGGTAAAGGTGACAGCCAGGGGTGAGGCCTTCGTAGCTCCAACCAATTGGAGAGAGGAGCAGCAGCAGCGACATCACTGGTAGGACCAGCAGACAGAGGTGCGAGGTCATGTGCAGCGACATCTGGACGGCAGCCTGGAGGGGTCTAAACAGAAAAACACAAACCAAACGCCTCGTTAGTCTTTGAAAAAAATGAAAATCATTTTCGGTTTAACTGCTGTCATACGTTCATGGACATATACAGCCTGTGATGAATGGTTCAAGGTTGTAGATCCAAACTCAAGTCTCAACCTGGGGTGATCACCTGCTGCTGTGTTGCCCAGAGCCCCTTCCTTTATCCACGCAAGGTGATTTCCCATCCTGCAGGTCTGCCTGTGTTTCACTCAGTTGAGTAAGAGCGAATGTGAATAAAAACAATACCGTCTTTACCTTCTCAATCTGCCTCATTTAACAGCTACCTGCTGACACACGTATGTACACAATTTTAGCTCTGACTCGTACGAATGTGCACGTAGCTGTGCACATGAGAAAACTCCTGCAGTCAGTGTATCACCATGAATAAAAGTCTTAGAACAGAGACAGTGTGAAGGATCCTGTGTGTGTCTGTGTTTTCCACATGATCATGTTTATATGTCCTACGTGCACACATGCAGGCATGGGTGTTCATGCATGCACGTGCTCATGCCCCCCCCCCCACACACACACACATTCACACTCCAACACGTGTGTCAACAATAAAGTCATATTTTCCTGGGAATTTGGGGATCCTGACCTTTGCCCTCTAAATTGGCGGCTCTTTCCATCTCCGTTTCCCTCCGGCGGGAGTGCTGGGACTCGCCGCTGTGGTGATGGTGGAAGAGCCCTGGGGACGCTATTAACGCTGCTGGTACGAGCAAATTAACGGGTCAGGACTGTGTGTGTGTGTGTGTGAGGCCATTAACCCCCCGTGTCAGCTAGTGGGGCAGGGGAAATGCCCGGCTTTTTCCTCTCATGTGGGGTTTCCACGCCTGAAGGTTTGGTTTGTCTTTGAGGAGAGTGGGTTGTAATTCACTACAAGCCACTTTGGGAGGTGACAGTGGGAGAGCTGGTGTTGAAGACCACCAAAACAGCCTACAGAATATATACACCCTGGAAAAGTTAAGACCCTTCAAGTGCTTGTAACAAAAATCTGTACACACACACAAACGCATTCCTGTTGTCAGTGCTGCCTGTTCATCATTTAAAAAGAGTGTGTAATAAGATATTATGACACAAAGTCAACACACTGGCCATCCTCACATCAGTGTCATGAGCTGGCGCTTAAAGATTTGGGATCATGCATCTTTTGAACCATTCAAAACTGCTAAAAGATCTTTATTTAAAACTACCTCCAAACATGAAAAAACCATCATACACCATTTCTAAAACTCCAAATCATCCTCCATTGTCTTAAATTCAACTGACATTGTTTGAATAATTCAGGTACTGACCTGGAAGTTGCAGCAGACCAGTTTATCTTATATAATACAAACAATAAAACTTAAAATTGATGTTACATAATTGCTGTTTGGACTCTCCGCATCAAGTGCAAGCATCCTTTTTGCATTAAATAAGTAAAGCCTTAACAGAGAAAAATACATTATAAAAAGACCAAAGAAGAAGTTGATGCATTTTGTCTTGTCTGATATATTTAAACATATATTCTGAAATAGTTTTTATGCTTAGTTTTACAAAAAAACTCAAGTAAGAAAGAAATGTGAGTTATTCTAAAACCCTGTAAACCCTGAAAAACTCTCTCCACAAACTGCAACATTTTACTATCAACAGTTAACAAATGTGTTGTCTTTGTGCAGCTGATAAAAAAGCATACAAGTCTGCAGAATAACAATGCAAAGATGTGTGAAATACTCCCTCAAATCCTCAACATTTCAACTTAATCTGACTTGTGCAATTGATTATTTGTTTAAATGCAAAAAAACATCCCTTTAAATCTGTAAGAAAAAGCAACAATCCTGCAGACAAATCACAGACTTTTAAATCTATCCCACCAACTGAAGTTTAATCCAGTAGTGAGCTGGGTCTTACCTGAAGACGTAGAGTGGAGAGTGCAGCTTCTGGAGTGCAGGGCAGGTGTGTGGAGTGACAGGTGTGTGTGAGTGTGTCTCCTCTGAGCCTCATGCAGGGCTATAAGTAACACAGGTAAGGCACTTATAGCTCTGGACACACCCACAATCAAAGAGCTGAGTGTCTGAATCTTTTTTTTTTTTTTTTTTTTTTCAACAGGTTCCTCTTTGTCTTCTTCTCCACTCCTTCTACCTGTGCAACAGAACACGTGAAATTCTCCAGAAATATTCAAATGGCCTGAAACTTCTTTGTACTTTCTCCTGGACTGTGTTCACATCTCTGCCTCCCTCCGCCCTCCCCATCCTCGCGCTCTGTTTTAAACCTTCAGGGGGACCGCTGCTGTGACACAGAGGAAAACTAGATAGGTTTTCCATCAACACACCGCCACAATAGTAAGAACACACACAGCTTTACCTCACACGCATGCACGTGCATGGAGACGCACACATGTTTGCATAAAAGCATACATGCATGCACACAAACTAATATTCTAGGCCTCGGCTGCCAGTTGATACACACTACAAGTTAACTAATAAACTAAACTGAATGGGAGACCTCACACACACATACACACACACACACACACACGCACACACACGCAAACACACATACAAAGTCTGCCTGGGTTTTCCATTTGTGGCTGCAGGAGGAAGGGCAGGGTCGGGTCAGAAGATATTGTAGGTCTTGGTGGGTGTGTGTGTGTGTGTGTGTGTGTGTGTGTGTGTGTGTGTGTTGTGTGTGCTGGCACATGGAGGGTATATTTGGGGAACGCCTGGCTCTGCTTCTCCTTTTCTTTGTCTTGAACAGAGGATGTCAGCTTAGCAACCGCCCTCTCCAAACTGCAGCGGGTAAAGACATTCTTTTAATTCGATTATTTGTTGCCGCAGTATCTGTAAGCTTCAGTGACGTGTCTCGAGGGTCAGATCAGACCACTGATGAGTGTCTCTGTCACTCCTCATATGTTTTACTTCTTTAAAAGTGTTGCCAAAGACCCAAAATGGGTTTCCTTTGTTCTCGTTTGGTGGGTCTCCACATGAAACTGGGTGAAGGAACAAATGTCTTAGTTGCTGGAGCAGCTACCCAGCCATCAGAGGAGGGGGGGGCTCTATTTAAAGTTCCTCCCCTTCGGTTACTTTTTGGCTTTTTCCATGTCTTCCTAAAGAGTTCGGGCTATGTTGGGAGTCACTGCTGTTGTGGGCCTGCAGAGCCCACTGAGACGCTGAAGCCCACTGACACTGGGCCATTAAAATAAACGACCCAACTCTCTGTCTTTCACAGAACTTAAAAATCAAAACTGATTCAGAAGAAGTCAAGAAACTCATTAAACGATACGATCACAATCGACAAAACAGCTGGAGGTGAACCAGAGCACATGATTCAAACTCACTTTGTTTCATCCTCAGCTACTTTGGTTTGGACTCCAGATGCAGTAATCCTCGTTTCAGTGGATGTTTTTCTATTTGTCCTCTATCCTGAATCAAACTCAGCAGGTCTTCATGGGCCAGCACTAGACTGTTCCTGCGGAAATCAAATCATTTCTCTGTATTCGACTAAAAAATCTTGTTAAAATGTAAGTGCAGAAATCTGCTTGGGAAGTGAAATATGTTGAGCTGTTTCCACAATAACTCTCTACAAATGAGTGTCTGTCTTTTGAAACAGGAAAAAAAAAGGTAGGTCACTGCAGTAGAATCAAATAAAAACCGTCTTGGCTTTTGGAGATTCTTGAGATAAGTTGATTTGTTTTGTGAAAAGGTGGAATAGTCTAATTATTCAGGCAGCTTTTTTTTCACTTGTTTTAAACAGATTTGAAGACTCAGTTACAGTTACAGACTTATTGTCAACAAATTCCACAAAACACACAATGAATTCCTCTAATTCAATATTAATCCTGTCTGTGTAGTCAGAGCTTCATATAGATTCAACCTCTGTGTCAGAGCTCCACAGCTATTAAAAACACGTCAGAGAGCCACAGTTACACTGGGTGACATGTTCATTACCATTTACACACACTGTATAGTTTATTTTGACTGAATACACCTCTTTGCTGATGTATACTCATTAGAGCACCAAATGTGTATTAATCTACAGCTGAAAATAGTCCCCAACAAATGGACAGTTCACTTGTGTTTGAGTAACGTCTGCTAAAATCCACAGTGTCTAGCCATTTTGGGAAATTACTGAGCCTTTATTCAACCATACAGATGTATTTGGGAGCATTTTCAGCAGGCTTCCAGTGCTGCACATTCATTCATACCCACACTCTCTCTCTCTCTCGCTCTCAAACACACACACACACACACACACACACACACACACACACACACACACCTTCTAACGAAAACACAATTATCATCTTACGGCCCCTCTACCCCAAACATTCCCAATCCAGTTGTGTCAATGGAAAACGGAATGTGTGACATCATCAGCTAAACACCCCCACCTACACACACACAAACACACAAAACTATTAGTGTGTTGACTGTAAGTTTCATGGAAGGCCGCAGTGTGTGTTTCCTCTGATTCCATGCCAACCAGAGAGAGAGAGAGAGAGAGAGAGAGAGAGAGAGAGGTAAAGAGACTATACATCTGAATGGGCCACAGCACCTCATCGGGAGAGAGAGACATGAATGAACTTTGTTAAACTGGAGACTCTCTTGTAGTAGAAATACACACACACACACACACACATTACTGCAGTGTGACTCAGCGGGGTGACTGATGTTTGTATCGCTCAGTGGCCCCGTCGCTCTCGGCTGCCGTGGAAACTGTGGCGTCTTGAATAACTATAATATCATTAATGTGTCCGCTTCCACTTCTGCCCTGTTATTCTAATCCCAGTGTGTGTGTGTACGTACATCTGTGTGTGTGTGTGTGTGTGTGAGAGAGAATGAAAGTATATGAAGAATGTGTCTCTCTGTATAGTAGTGCATGATGTGTGTGTGTGTGTGTGAGTGTGTGTGTTTGAGTTAAAAATTAGGGATGGCACAATTGTGTGTGTCTGTTATTTCAAATGCTGTGTGTATCATTATGTCTGACAGGATATTGTGTGTGTGGTCAGAGTGTGTAAGTAGATGTGAGTGTATGATAAATGATGTGTGTGTTATTTTGGGTTCTATGACAATGTAAGGAGAGGATTAGGCAAAGTTTTCCTGTTTCTAGGATGATGTTTGAGTCCAGTTGACCCATTTACCCCCATATACAAACACACGCATGAAAGCCAGGACACGTGCATGCACACACACGCACACACATGCTGTACGTACATCTTTTTCTTCAAGTTAATCAACTACATCATTTTATTTTTTTGTTTTACGTATGTTTTTTTTTTATATTTGTGAAAGGTAACAGACATCCCGTTTAAAAATGTGCGTTTGTGTGCATTTAAAGTCAGTCAATTCATAAGACTCGAGATGCGCACGTACACACACATACTCACACAACACTTAGCTAATTTAGACTGACAGGAGGAAAGTGGAGTTTCCACAAGGTGATAGTTTCTGAAGCTCAAGGTGTGAGGACACACAGTGGGCACACACACACACACACACACACACACACACACACACACACACACACACACACACACACACACACACGCTTGCAAAGTAGTGGAAATATTAAGAAAGAGTTGCCATTGTCTACAACAATTACCAGAACAAAGCCTGGGAATGTGTTCTTGTGAACAGTCTCCACACGGGGA
The DNA here is from genome assembly GCF_021018895.1 of Seriola aureovittata. Lineage (NCBI taxonomy): Eukaryota > Metazoa > Chordata > Actinopteri > Carangiformes > Carangidae > Seriola > Seriola aureovittata. Next base: position 6,623,068 of record NC_079386.1, read on the forward strand.
TGTCGCCGTTTCAGTTTAATTGAGCTTATTCACATTTACATTATAATTAAGAATGTAAAAAAAAAAGTGTGAAAGAAAAGTGAGAGAAGACGGGCACACAAATCATGTAAGTAGCAGATTTTACGAGAAGCTGTTGCTGCTGTTGTGTTGGTAGTATGAGAAAGAATGATACAAAAAAGTACAAAAAAAATCAATCAAAGAGCTGCTGCTCTGCACTGCAAAAATTCTGATTTTATAACCTCGACGTTGTCTAACAAAATCAAAATCACATCAATATCCAAACACATAAACTGAAGATAAAGCCTGTGCAGTGATGTCTGCTGTATTTACTGACGACAGAAGCGACAGAATATCTTTTTCATTTTGTCTCTCACACAGCGCACAGCCTCCGTCTGGGTAACAAACAGCAGCTCTGCCTCTGCCACTCACTGAACAGAGTAGACGAGGTGTGCCTGTTGCTCATGAGACAATGCTGGCAACTCTCTTTTATGGAAAGTAGCTAAAGTTTGTCCACTGCAGGCAGGAAACGTCCTCCTGATAGAGACTGTTTGCATCAATTCATTTTGACAGAGCAAAGGCCAATGGGGAAACTTGACTCAGTAATGCGGCATTTAGCTGACCAGTGTCGTAACTCACTCACTCACTCACTCACTCACTCACTCACTCACTCACGGACATTCGGCATGAAGGGAAAAGGAAACAATGGGGGAAGAACATTTATTTATTAAGCTACAACAAAAAGATGGTGTAGAAAAGATTCTCCATCTCTGTAGCAATAATTCCTATTTTAGAACAAATCAGTGTAATGGGAGTGTGATCAGAGTACAACAAGAAACCTTAGGGAGATGGAAAAACCTCTACTGACAGACAATCAATGGTGGATGAAGAAAACTAACAAATCTATACAATTTTGTTCGTGGAGAAATCAAAACACATGTTTATGCTCAGAGAAGAAACCAAAAAAACCCGAGTGAGGCTTCACCACTGGAACCAGTGAGACCCTCCTGTCTCTCTGACACAACTCTCAGGGGTCTCTGAAGAACAAGGAGAAGGGGAAGATATAGCTGCAAAGAGAGAGACAGAGAAACTTTAAAAGTCTGTTGTAGACGCACATGATTACTGCAGCTCTGTGCTCCTTGGTCTCATTCCATAAAACTGCTACTGTAAATCATTGTTACCATAATAAGACTACATTTGTAAGATTGTTTGACATGTTCCTTCAATGTTGAGTTACTTTTGTCAGTCTCTGTTTTGCCTGAGGACGTCTGGCGTCTCAGCTTGTCTGAACAGACATTTCACAGGAATATTGTAATCTTTGTGCACATATTAGCTGGGTTTCCCCAATCCTTTATCATCTTTGGCAACTTTTTTTCTTGCAGATTTGCAGCACTAATGAGCTCTTGTTGTTTCTCCCATGGGTGTAGAAGTCAATGAAATCTACAGATAAGACGATGACATCTCAAACACCTCCACAGGTCTGAGTCTTACCCCCGCTGTGTGCAGGTGAGGACCAGTATACCTGCTCACTGCTCACTCTGCTGTAATACTGACCTGGCCAGTCGAGCCAGAATCCCAGACCTCCTTGGGTCTGCATGTTCTCCTTCCTCCTCTCTCATGTCCTGTGATGTCCCAGGCTGCACTTCACCTGGAGTCCCACTTCCTCTGATCATGTCAACACCTGATTTCAGCTGGGGTTTGTCAAACCCCTCCGTCCCTTTCTGTTGAAGAGAGTTAAAAGAAATCAAATGATGACAACGCCTGGTTAACTAGCTAACTAACTGCGGTAGAAACCTAGCTTTACATCAAAAACAAAGAGTTGTCATATCATTAACTAACTGTAACTGTATTATTATGTGGGGCTACAGGTTTCCATAGAAAAAAGACATGACACTTCTACTTCATGCAAGCCGGTGAAACACCAGTCTTGGATGCCTCTTTTCAGTTTAGGCTAACATTAGCGACTCTGTCCTGCTTTGTATTGGATTTTGGGAAATTTACCACTAAGCTTATCAATTTTTCCTCGTCCTCCAAGTTTATCCAAGTAACTTTTTTATGGGTTTCTAATCTATAATAATCTATAATAAACATTTAAATGATATTTTGCTTGAGAGAAAAACATCTGATATTACATATTTCTTATTCTGTCCTATAATAGTAGGGCTAAGTACCCCTACAGCAAAATACAAAAACAATGCTGCTCCTCTGCATATTTATCATTGATCATCAACTTGTGTGGATGCTGACTTTTTACTTGGGACCAGTAAGCTTTGAAATGAAATGCATATGTAAGACCTTTTTTTGCATATGAGCTAGCTAAAAACAAGAACTTTTCTGGAGTTTTTATCCAATTCGCAGAGTTAGCTAGCTTGCTTATAGCTTACTTTACTTAATTTATAAAAATGTATAAAATTTGAGATCACTGCAATATTCAAACGTAATCCTATTTAAAGCTTTGTAGACTTGTATTGACACTTCCTTCTCAGTGTAGAAAAGAAAAGAAATAACTCAATGGGCTGACATAATTAGTTTAAATCATTTTTTCCACTTGAAACGTGTGTGTGTGTGTGTGTGTGTGTGTGTGTGTGTGTGTGTGTGTGTGTGTGTGTGGGAGGGGGGGGCAAAGCTCGAGACGGTGGAAAGAAATGTCAGAGTGGACAACTGTTAAAAAAAATGGATGCGATGAGATGAAGGGCCATGGACAAGAAGAGAGAGAGGGGGAAGAGACTTTGTTGCTGAAGCGCATCAGCAGAAACACACACACTCTCTATCACACACACACACACACACACACACACACACACACACACGTACACTTTCTGTCTGACTCTTTGTCTGATGTAATGCTATTATTAACCTTAATCACACTTGTTATCCTACCTGTCTGCGCTAATGTTAGCCTGGGGCTGCAATAAAGGCAGAGATGCTACAAGTGTGTATGTGCGTGTGTGTGTGTGCGTGTGTGTGTGTGTTAGTACATGTGATAGAAGGGAAACGAAAGAGTGTTAGGAGATTGAAACTGGAAGATGACTTGTTGGATTCAATTAATTCGAAAGAACTATGGGCTGAAATCTTCATTTGACATTTGAGGGAGTGACAAACCAGTTAACCAGTTAAATGTTATGAGTAAAAGACTGACATGAATGAGCAAGTATCACCTTGTCAGCAAGTCCAGGATCGTCTTTGACCTCTCCCTCGGCATGTGGATTGTCCATGTGCAGCCTGCTGAAAGTTGGACATGACCAAGTTGCATTAACGGAACAATTACTTTTGCATTGAATTGAACAATTTTCCTTAAAAATAAAGTTCTGTAGTAATCATCAAAGAACCTATATAACCTAAAATAACCTAAAGTCCTATTTATCCTGCTTCTTGGACTTAGACAGCATTTACACTACTCTCTATATCAGAATTGTAATATAAAAGATTATATAAGGATATAATGTCTTTTTTATATTCAAGTTGGTGGGTGTCGTCCATCGTAGTGGCCTTTAGCTACATGGTGGTAAATTAAAATGCCTGATTTTGCAGGCACCACCAACGATTCTCATTGCTGACAAGTGTAAGTGCATGACTGCGACAACAGTTCAACTTTTTACTTTACTCTTTGATATTTTTTGGTACAAGAATTGTATGAAGATATGCACCCTATGGAATGCATTACATTACATACATTTAGCTGACACTGTCCAAAGTGACTTATCAGAGGTGCATTCAGCCACCACAGCCGCAAGAGCTACATGTTGTCAAAAATATTGACAATCTGACAGTGCTGACAGACAGAAGGAACTGCATATGCCAGTGACTTAGATATTATTTCTTTCAACTGACTCGAATGCAATAATCTACATCAGGTCAGTGTATGAGAAGAGGGGGAACTGCTGACTGGTTAATTAGTTGTCAAAAATGCCTTCGAGAACATTGAGACTGTGACTCAGTTGTGCTTCTACAACCCAAGACTGCTTAAAACACATGCACTTATTTAGTTGGAGCATTAAAAAAAATCAGTGTAATGATTCATGTATTTTGTTGAAACTGACCAAACCACATCTCCCACGCCTGACCTATGGCTGCAGAGAGCCAGAAACAGGCTCCAGCCCTCAGAGCTTCAGCTCCAAAAACTTACAATGAATGGTGTGCTGGACCATAAGGCTGAGGACCTGCGAGAGGGAGAAGGAGGCCCTTTACACAACTGAACGAAACACTCCACAGAAAAGGGCCCTGCCAAGGCTGCAGACCAGAAGGGAATCAATCTGTAGCTTTGAAAACCTGCCTGAAAGAAGGGAAAGTTACAGAAAACTCTCATAAAGGAGAGAGAAAAAGCCTTGAGGTCAGTGGAGACATTTTTGGCTCAGCAGGAGGCCAAAGAAGCACCTGCCTCCTCAGGGCTCTTCATGACAGCCAGCACACCAGAATGGACCAAGAGCAGGACTAACATGTGGGCAAGATTTCTCTTCTGGAGAAGAAGCCCAGAAGGCTGAGTTCTGCTGAGAAGAAGTTGTCAATTTTCATCAAGCAAAGGAACTGAGCATACAACCATTTCCAACTAACCTCCCTTTACAATCTTACCAGTCAACAGCCCTTCAAAATTCCTTTCAATTGAAATTTCCATCCATATTTAAAATAATGTATTACCTTTACGTTTTGTTATTAACTGCACAGTCAATGACAGTGAAAAGCGAGCAGAACAGAAGAAGAACAAAAAGCTGTTTCTTTTTGTCCGTCTTACGTCCACACTTGTTTTTTTTGTGACTCGTTCTTTTCTGTTCCCATTTTTCCAGCAGGTTTAACACAAAAACAAACCATCTGTCTCTCCAGGGCATCATGTAGACACACACACACACACACACACGCACACACAGTCACAGTCACAGTCACAGTCATTGTGGTTCAGAAACTTTGTTTCTGAACTCATACCACTGCGTGTTAATCTGTAGCACCTTTGTAAGGACATGTTAATGTAATGGTCAATGTGGTGAATGTAATCCAATGAGAACTGCTCAGTGAAACTTGATTTCCTGTGAACTAATGATGCTCGAGGCCCTGCTTTTTTCAGGATGTTTACTCAGTTTGTGCATTTGAGTGTGTGTGTTTCCCCAAGCTTTAAATAAAGGAGACAATTCTGTTTATGTAAGTTAAATACAAACTAAGTGGAAGACAAGTTTCTGTACGTGTGTGTGTGCGTGGGACTGTGAGTGTGTTTGTGTGTGCATTTTAAATAATAATTTTCGCCCTACTGATCTGACTGTCAGAGTGATTGAGGTGGCGCCCGTTTTCCTCTTGTCTGTTTCATAACTGAAAGAGTCACTGGGGCGTGTGTGTGTGTGAATCAGATCGGTTGTCAGAATGGATGTCTTAGTGGTTTTATGGACAAGAACACTTATTTTCATCTCTACAAAATGTGTGTATAGGTGTGTGTGCAAACGCGCATGATGCCAGTGTGAACAAGCTTCCTCTACTTTCTCCCATCACCTTAAGTGACACATCAACACCCTTACAACAATACCTGTGCAATGACAGCTGCCTACCTTTGTCAATACACAGTACATTACACACTGTATCATCCGTGGTGATGATATGATGATACAAAGACACTGTTTCTGTCTCACTCATGCTGAGGGAGGCAGTTTTGTGGCTCCTACACTTATTGCAGCCTGTCTACAGACTTCAATTAGCAGCTTCTCTGTTGTGTTGAACGTTGCACTTGAGAATATAAATGTGGGTGATATGGATAAAATCCAAAATTCTATCATGGTACACGTAAAATCATATTGCTGTGTCGATATATATAACGATATTACACATTTTCAGGAAAATCAATACAGTAATTGACAAAATAGTCTGTTTTGGGAGTTTTCTAATTTAAAAATCACACAAAAATCAGATACAGTCATAAAGCAGTCCTGCTCTGCGATTTGCAACAGTGCCCACGATGTGCTGACACACCCAGAGATATAAAACAGATACCAACCACACTATAGAGTATAAAAAAATCTCTGAAATTTGTATCATCTCATGGTCACATTAAACAACCCTAGTATAGAGATTAGTATATTAGTATGTGACATAATCTTGAAGCAGTTGAAAACATTTTTATTCAGACTGGCTTTTGCTTAGTCTGTCTGAATACGTCCTCCTTTTTATTTTTTTTGTTGCCTTTTATTTATTGTGTTGCTTTTTATTGTCCTACTTGTTCGACTTGAACTTTTGTACTTTTTATGACGTAAAGCACCTTTGTGCTTTTTTTTTGTCTGTAAAAGGTGCTATATAAATAATCTTTACTTACTTACTCAATATATTAACTCATACCTATCATAAGCATTTTAAGAGGTACACACTTGCAAACACAATCACAAACTATTAACTCAGGATGGATATTTTTTGACTAAACGTTAGAGTTTTGTTTCACTGTGCAGCTCTGAAACTGCAATAAAGTTTTTTGGGAAATATAAAAACTGCCACAGGAAGATTTTGTTTGATTTAAATTTACTCAGTATATGTGTTTGCAGACAGATTTGTGGTTTCATGGAACATTACAAGAACCAAAAAATGTTCTCTTAAAGTTAATGAGACAAAAACAGAGAAGATGTATGTGAATGCTATCAGCTCTACAGTCGTACAGAGAGCACTCACCACGCCACTGAAACCTTGCTTTCAGCCTCCAAGTCCATCATCAAGTCCTTTAGTATGGCCTCCTCTAGTGGTGAATCTGTCTTAAAGCGCTTTGACTGCGGCTCAGAATCAGAGGAGTGCTGCACTCTCTCTTTCGCCTGAGAACAAACACTATGGTCATTTCTTTGGTCCTGGTGTCTGCTTGTATTATATTACACTGTATTATATTGTAGGGTATACATTGCATTTTAGATATACATACAGAAGTGGACATATAAAGCTGTGGCAAAATATCAAGTACACCATACAATATGATGCAATGCAATACAACAAGTACACACACTACAGTCTATGTGGCAAGATATCAAGACAATTTTTTTTAGCTTAGCAAAGACTGTTTTGTACTGACTTTTTTGCAATGACACAAATTTTTTTTTCTTTCAGTAACGCTGGGGACATACAGTACTATATCAGACAAGGGTTTTATAGTAGAAGTTAAACAATGTTGAAATCTGTCACTTTTTTAACAAAGTAATAGAACAAAAACTCACTGGATTTAGCGTTTCTTCTGCTTGTTTTCCTGAAACAAGATAATGTGAAATGTAGTACATTAGAGACATCATTGCATCTGAGGCATTAGGCTGTGTGTCTGTTTGTGTTATCTACCAAAGATCACATTATCTGTTTTTTATGACATAGAGCTATTTATGCTTGAATCTTCGTCTATATGGACCAATAATGCTGCTCAGATAAACTGGATTTTGTTGGAGCAGGTTCTTCAACCCTACTCACTGTAGGAGAGTGGTCCGGTCGACTGTATAGCACCTACAGAGCTCAGATATACTGTGTGGCTTTGTCGGTGTTCATAGATTTAAAGTTTCAATCTGTAACCCTCATCATTACAGTACGTATCCGTTATCACGTGTGCCTGTGTCCACAACCACATCTGCTTCTGTTTGTTTACAAGGACAATGAGAGCAATAATAAGTGGATAAGTTATGTGTGTCTTTGTACTGATAAAATGCAACGCTTTGCATGTACCGCATGTATTTTGGTGAATACTGTGTCATTACAGCAACTGCATACGCGGTGTGTTTTCCCTCACCATTCAGCATGTTCTTCTCCAGGTAGAGGATGAGAATAAATGGGTAGGCTTTCAGCTTCTTCTCACCATGTTTGCACATCACCTTAGGTAGTCCCTCCCACCGCTTGTTATCTGGTAGCTATAGTTAACAAAATACAGTCAACTTATACAAAAAAAGCAATTTTAACATGGCAAGTGTGCAAGTAGATGATCAGTATGTTATATGCAGTAAAGGGATTTGAAGATCATACAATAGTAGTAGTATTCGCATGTATAACAGTAATGGAAGCTCTGAGTGTGGTGGACAGATATAGATATGGGGATGAATAGTGGAATATGTAGAAAGATGACAGATGAATAAATACACTGATGGCGAATAAACTGGTTACAGTGAGGGATACAAGGGAAGATATTGAAGTGGGTACTCGAGAAGGGCTGGAGATTGTCCAGGTTGCCGAGAACAGTTCTGATGATGTCCTGAAAACAGAGAAGTAAAGGAAGTTGAAGAGGGGGAAAATAAAGGGAGAATGAGCAATGTAAATAATTAGAGGTCAGAATGAATCAATTTACTGTGAAAATAGAAAATTAATTTGACAAAAAAACAGTGAATCAACACGACAAATGTGAATGCTGACAGAGTGACTAAGTAGGTGAGCTGTATTCATAATTACCTCCAGTTCCTGATTGAAGCCGTTTCCAACCACCTCCTCTCCACTTATGACAAATATTAAACACATTATATTATTGTAGTAGCAGTTCCAGTTTTGATAACATTTTTCAAATGCTGTAAAACTGATTACAGTATATAGGCACTTTTCCTGCTACAGTGCATGCATTAAAAGTCTCGACTGTTGAGTACAAATATCAAACTGTAAGTCGATAACGCTGAAATGCTGCTGAGCCTTGAGTGTCAAAAACATTTGATATAGTAAGATAAAAAGAGCCTTCTTCAGTCACAAGGAAAAATACTTGAAGACATTCAAGGATCAGTCAGGGCTCTTATCCCTGAATAAAGGCAGACACATCCCGAGGTGCCTAAAATCCTTTTTTTGCAGATGAAACAAAATATCAAGGCAAAGTTAGGTAACACACATCAGAACATTTAATAGTAGCCATTTTAGGCAATAGCATTAAAAGAATGGAGTTAAAAAGGAGAGAAAAGATCAATGCTTCAGCTATAGCCCAATGCTTTTGAGAATGAGGATCGTTTTGCACTGCTTTCGCATTGGATCTTGAGGCGAAAAGGGAAGGGGAGAATGGAAGGAACCAGTGAGTGGATGCAACAATGATCAATAGTCTTTCTCTTGCTGGTATATGGTATATATGGATTTTGAGCTTGTGCTCGCTGCTTTCAAGAAAAAAATAAAAGAAAATATGAAAAAGAAAAGGAAAGGTCTTGTAGATTTTCACAGGTGAAGAGCATGACCAGCTACATGATTTAATTTGGGCTTATAAACTATGACAAAGAAAGATCATCAAGATATGCAACTACAGGTACAATATTTATTTTCTAGCCCACCACTTCCACTAATCCTGTTTGGTTAGTTTAATTTGTCAGTGGTCATACCTTGCTCTCATGTCATACATTTTGCTCTTCCAAAAAGGGACAACAGTGGGAAAAGAAAGAATTGATTTCAAGTACAAATAGAGAGTTGTGAAGTCTTGCCTGTAGCTGTCCCCCCCTCGAATCTTGAACTTGTAGATAAAACTACCAGCTTTGAAGAATCGTGTTTCAGGGAAAGGGAAAGAGAAGGCCTGCAGTGTCATGGCTGACCTAAAGATTTGGCCAAGAAAATCTGAAAATAAACAAATGAATCAGTTGATGCAGTGGTGGTTTGATTGGCTTAGAAGGTAAGAATACAACATGTTAGCATACATGTCTACTTTACTAGGGAAAATGTTCGGTTAGTTTAGCTAGCTGTCTTGTAAGGAAAACAATTCATATGCTGTTTAATCTTGACCTTTACTCCTGTGATAGCAACTGAGTTTTTAGTGAAGCTCTCTCTATCTATCTCTCTCTCTCTCTCGCTCGCGCTCTCTCTCTCTCTTGCTAGCTCGCTCGCTCTCTCTCTCGCTCGCTCTCTCTCTCTCTCTCTCTCTGTCTCACTCTCTCAAAATTACCGTAATGGCTACAGAAAATGGCGAGCGCTGTATTTACTATGTTGTCCAGCAGGCTAACTTCACCCTCCAGCAGTACGTCAACAGTTAAAACCGTGTCAATCCAACACCTGACTCGCCCGAGATTCGCGGGACGGAGCAAATTCCCGCCCTCTGGTCGCTTGGGCTTCTTTGATTAGCCAGATCTTCTTCCAATCAGCGGCGTCAGAGCAGGTGTCACTATGGTGACGGCGAAAACCGCCCAAACTGTCACATGACTCTCAGCTGACTAACCACGTGTGGTAGAAGCCAGGAATTGTAAATAGTCATCGTTATACAACAGTTAAAGTTAGTTAAGGTTACATTTATTTTTAACTCATTACATTTTACTTTCATTAACATGTGTTTCCTTATGTAGCCTACGTCTTAAAAAGAATTCAACTCGGACCCACAAGGTGAGTGCTAGTTTTCATATAAAGTAACATGTACATTTTCTTAAACAGCATCACTATAACAATGTTTATAGTGCAATGTGACGTTACAAAGTTTTATCAGTGCAATATTATAGAACGCCATTTGCGAAAATAACGTCACTTTCTGAAACTGCATCATTGTGAAGTTCACCGTAACAATGTTTGGGCTTCATTGTAATGTAAAGTTCTATGTCTTTCCACAACACTGTGACGTTCCAGCGTTCAAGTACTGCAGTGTTTGTGCGACGTTCTAATGTTCTAAAACTTCAATATTTGCATTTGCATATATTATTTATTACGTTGTGGCGTTCTGTCCTAAAGCTGCATTGTTGTAACAATGTTTGTGCTTCATTGTGACGACCAAAGTTCTATAAATGAAACATGTTACGTTCCATATTCCATAACATTGTACTTCCTGCCCCATCTTGTTAACACTGCATCTTTGTAACACATTTGAACATTAACACTGCACATTGACGCACCAAAGTACTCAATTGCTACCAATATCTACCTTCCTCTGTAATGATCCCGAGGAGAAGGGTAATGGAAAACCTACAGAAATCTGTGCAACCTGTCAACATGTCCACCCAGTCCCAAACCATATTCATGGAAATCGGTCATTGATTTCTCAAAAAACAATTTTCCTGCAGGAGTCAATAACGTTTCCTGATTCTGATTCACTCAACTCTCTCCCCCCTTTTTAACAGTTTTGGATAGACTTAAGACAGAGAATAGGTGCCTTTCAGACGGGATGTCCTCCTCATCTCCCCCCAACCCTTCCGTACTACTAAATACGGGGGTTCAAATGCCCCTTCTGGGTTTGGGAACCTACAAGTTGTGTGGTCCTGAGGATGTCTACCGGGCTGTGGATGCTGCCTTGGCTGCTGGTTACCGTGCCTTTGACAGTGCAGCCGTTTACAAGAATGAAGCTGAGTTGGGTCGAGCCCTGAGAGAGCTCCTGCCCAAATATGGCTTGAGTAGAGAGGATGTATTCATAACCAGGTGATGTATATGGGCTTATATGCCTTCTGAAAGAGCACTGATTATTCTTAAATATTTGATCTTTGGAGCATTACAGTACATAAGGCAGAGTATTTTGTTCCAGCACCTCTTTGAAAATGCATGTTATTTTGAATGAAGCTGGAAGATGAACATAACAATGGACTGTTTTTTCTGTAATGTACCTAAACATTTTTTCTTTATCGACTGTTAGAGCTGAGTAAAATGAACAATGCATGCCTGTAGGGGCTGGGGTGTCATACCCACATCACATGATTTTTTTCTCAGAAACCACATGGAGGTGCTGAAGTTCATGTTTGACTCTTAGTGGCACAGTATACATGCAAATTCTTCCCCCCAACAGCTTTACTTTCTCTGCCCAATGCAGCAAGCTGGGCCCAAAGGATCAGGGCGAGAAAGCCTTGGAAGGAGCCCTCACCAGCCTGTCGCAGCTGGACTTGGATTACATTGACCTCTATCTGATCCACTGGCCTGGCATGCAGGGTCTGGTAGTGGCTGATCAACGCAACCCAGGTAAAGAATTCAGATAAATCAAGTTTTCCTTAATGCACCAAAAAATTGGTGTGCATATGCATGGAATGTAAGTACATTTATTTTACAAACGAACTCTTTGCTTTGGCCAGATGTTGAGTGTTCTATAAATAAATGCTCCACAAGTTAAGAGATAAGATTCAAGCTGCCTTCTCACATTCCTCCTCTACAATGTGTTTGTATAACAGTGATGATGACATTGTGATTAATATTTGATTCCCAGGCAACCGAGCTCAGAGTTGGGCCACACTGGAGGAGCTGCATGCCCAGGGGAAGCTGAGGGCCATAGGAGTGTCCAACTACACACCAGCACACATGAGAGAACTGGTACAGAGCTGCAAAATCCCTCCTGCAGTGCTACAGGTATAATGCAGGAGAGTGAGAGAGGGATAGATACATAGGGAGTTGAACATATATTATATAAAACTGTACACAAATGCAAAAAAAAAGAGTTTTGTGCACTTGGTCTTTGAAAAAGCTAATGCAGACAGTGTGTGTGCTTTTTTCTTCAGGTAGAATTTCACCCACGGCTATGCCAGACAGAGCTGAGGAGTGTGTGTGAGCAGTACAGAGTGTGTTTCCAAGCCTACTCCTCTTTAGGGAAAGGAGAACTGGTTACTGATCCAGTGGTTATGGAGTTGGCAAAGAACTGTGAACGCACACCTGCACAGGTAAACACATATACAAAGCATTTGGATTTATGCCTTATTTTGGCCAGCCTCACTTATTCAGTGTTCAAAATAAATAAATAAAAATGTGCACAACACTCGGAAAACATTTAAGTTTTCTGTTCACCTCCAGGTCCTGCTGCGCTGGGCTGTGCAGCAGGGTGTCCCAGTGCTCCCCAAGTCCTCAAATCCAGACAGAATAAAGGACAACGCCAGACTTTTTGACTTCACACTGAGTGACACAGACATGGACAGACTGTCAGCCTTAGACTGTGGGCACAAGTACTGCTGGGATCCCTCAGAAGTGGCTTGATGGATCACTAGTTGTCTTCCATGGTGGAATTTTTTTTAATGCTGCAGCTTTGACACATGCGGCTTAGTTAATTCAATCTCACACAACAAATACACTGGGTTAATGTGTTGAGGATTCAGGTAGATGTATGTAATGAGTTATCTGAGACTTCAGTTAACATCTAGAACACTGGCCAATTGGTTGCCTTGTTGATTGTGCCCCATATGCCATGAAACACTTAGAGCCATGAAGGCAGTAGCTAGGTTTAGGTTTGCTGTCTAACGCCCAAACAGTATTTTTCTGTTTACAAATCTGTCAGTGTGCCATCTTTACAAGACCTGTTCCATATTTTTCAGTCTGTTGCTTCATGCTGTTTCATAATACAAATTATTGTTATGGCTTTTCCATTTGAACTGATAATAAATTACCACAATTTGCAATGAACAAACTATGACTTAAAACTTTTCAAGGATTCCTCTGTACTGGAGCATTTTGAAGAATTACACAAGAGATTCACTTTAAAACCACTCTTAAAATTATTTATTCAGCACAGCGTATACCAGAAGTTTGACAGCTGTAGAGAAAATACATTTACAAAAGTCATTAAAAAATGAAAAGGAACTTAACAAAAAAAAAAAAGGAAATATTAAAATTAAATTTTCTCCACACACATCTCCAGATTCAAGTAATACTAAGGATGGTTGCAAAACTCCAGGTGCCCAGGCAGGTTTTTCCTCTGGGGTGTGTTCACTGTCACAAATGTTTAAAAGTCAAAAAACCATTACTGGTCATATGACTTCTACTGAAACAGCATTTCAAGCCAAAATCTTTCTTAGCAGTGTTAACGTTCTTTCTTGCAGTTGTGACAGCGTACGCACCTCGGCATTATTGTGCTTCTTCTTGAGCGTAATCTGTGACAGCGAGCTGTAAAGTTTAAGGCGGTAATTGGGTAAACACACAAGGCTGGCTATGCGGTGTCACATCACAGGTTACAGCATGTTCAAGGCAGTTCATAACAATATTATACTCTTTTAAATTCTAGCTGAACGATATTTTCAAGAGAGAGTAAAGCATTCATATCTGATCCCAAGCTCACAACACCATGCACATATTCCCTGCCAGCTGACTCAACTCTACTTGTGCCATAGGATAGGTAGATCTACTAGGAGTGACCTGTTAAAATGTAAAGCACTATTTGTTGTGGCAGCACAATTACTTAAACACTCATTCCTGATTTCCCTGTTGATGTCTGATATCATAAAACACTGGAGTCACTCTTTAAATTTTACAGCATAGTCTAACTGTATTAATTATGTCAGGAGGTTTATACCAGATACTAGTTCATTTTTAAAGGGTTGCCAAAACATTTCAGTCAATGCAATCATGTTACAAAACACATGGTAGACTTAGAAAAGGGTGGTGTCATTCAGATTGTCTGGAATTCTGATTCAAAATTGTCCTAAGCCAGGTTTAGCAAAAGCTATAAAAAAGATGCAATAAAGTTTTGTTTACAGACAATACAAACGCAGCCCTCGACCTGCACACCCGAGCACTTCACAACTCAACCGAGAGGAAGAGTATAAGACACAAGTAGAACAAACCTTTTACAATTTTCCAATAATCACATATTGATAAACAAATCACAACTAGCCTAATCATATTCACCAAGCTGAGGAGAAGTGCCGATCTTAGTTTATAACAATTTAATATGAATAATAATAACTTCCATAAAAGTCATATTGTGTAAAGTATGTGCCAAGCAATCTTCAAAAGCCTGAATATAACATAAATAGCAAATCTAGAATTAGATCAGCACTCCTACACCTCCGGCCTGATAGATTGAGATCCCATTTTATTCACACCTCAATGCAGATTAAGGACACATTTAAACAAACGTGTATATAAACTTGACAGGACTGAGAACTGATTTTCCCAAGCGACCTCTGTGAGTAGTTTGGAAAAATCAAGTTGAAATCCTTTTTAGTAATTTCCACCTGTGTGGACTCTCTAAATCCATCCTCTGCATGTGCCAGGTGCTGAGTAAATGGGGCCAAAGGCTAGTGTGTTGGCTCCTTGTACAGCAGTTAGTCCATCCCCATCCCCACATCTTTAAATATCCACATAACATTTACCACAACAGCCATGGATTGTACACTGCCTATTGCTAGGTTGTCCACTTATTAAATAGCATGGTAACCTTGTAAAATAGGAACTCGTAAAATTTAATTCTGGCTAAACCATGTTGCTTATAACCCCATTCAATGCCATTTGATAAAATATTAACAAAATATTTACACATAAAAATTACAAAGTCTGTTTTACTTTTTGCTCATCCAAGGCTTTAAAAACATAGATTCATATTGGTTTGTGCTTTTTTTTTAATATGTATGTTTATGTCATTTTCTTCAGATATAATCTAACCCTGAAGTTGTACAAAAGATATTATTTCTGCATCGTCAGAGATTGTCCTTGTACAAGATTGTTCTTTTGATAAATTTGAGATATAAAGCAGTTAATGATAGTCGAGTACAGTGGTTTCAATGGTACTGGCCTGCAGGTAGCAGAACAGGAAGCTGGATAAAAGCCCCAAATTGAATACTTTAAAAAATCCTTCCTTTTTTTATACTCTCTCTCCTCTGTTGCCTGAAGATTATTTTGGCACACAATACTCCGTGAGTTTGTGCAATTTAAGCTCAAACATTTGGAGCAAAGCAAACATTAGCAACACACTGACTTCTGTGATTTCCTCAAGAAAATGAGGAAGGAAGGAAGTTGTAACAGCATTCAAGGTGGCCGAAATAGACAGGTGTTTCGTTTCCAGTACATTTATCTCTCCATCTACAGTATATTGCATAGTGTTGATGTGAGAGACAACTGAAATGATAAGCATCTGTTAACTGAGTGGTCACATTTTAAATCCCCTTATTATATTCTTTCATTGTGTTTTAAAGAGATCATCTCTCGCTTCTTGGTCCATCCTTGTATCCTATTTTATGGGACAGGGATGGCCAAAACTCTCACCATTTCACAGTGCCCTACAGTGTTTCCATAACAACCAAAAAAAAAACAAAATATTTATATAAACGTAGTTACCAATGATGTGTAAAAATGACAAGGCTAGAGGCTTGGACCTCAGTGTTAGCCATGCCTTTATGTTTGGTTCTTTCTCTGTTTGATCAAACCAACCTTCCCGCTCAGAGCAGGTCTCATTGTTCTCATCACAGTTGTTCTCTCGGCTTCCCCATTTCTTTCTTCTCGCTCCCATCGATCCCTCCGTCACCCTTATTTCCGCTCTCGGTGCCTACTCAGTGCGGTGAGTGTGGTTTTCATGGTGGTTGTTTTCTCCTTCTGTCTCCTGGTGACTAAAGAGGTAGCTCCACCAGCTTTTAGAGTGGTGCATCTGTTTGGCTGTCCCAGCGCTTTTCACCTTCCTCATCTCCTGCACGAAATAAAGACAGTGTTATGTTTAAAAAAAAAAAAAAAAGCAATCAGTTCAACTGCGCAAAGGCAAGTTTTGGTTCCTGTTTTCCCAATTGGAATTAGGTCATCCCAGCACACAGAACCTCCTGGCATAACCCGATCCTTTTCCTTTACTACCAACATCCAAGCATGCCAAATAACCTGAAACTAGACAATCTGTGATCTCTCTTTTTTTTTTAATGCTTTTAAACCCTTCCTCCATCCCCTGACCCCTCCTTCTCACCCCTTTGTCTAGCAGGCTGTCAAATTCATCGCTCATCCTTCTGAGCTTCTGGCCGTATTTCTTCGCCGCCCACAGTGCAGGGGGAGCTGACTTGGACCGTCCCCTGAATGGAGCTCCTTCGGTGGGCGTGCCAGCTTCCTCCTCCCCCCTGGCCTGGAACTCCTCATCTCTGGAGACAGTGGAAGTGTGGGACTCTGAGTTCAGCCTCGTTCGACCGGTCGCTACGTTGGGAGAGAGAGAAAGGTAACGGGTTGGGATTAGATCAACATAAAGCACCAGGAATGGGAGCAATAGGGAAATAAAGCAGGAACAGAGGAATTCCTAGTAATAACCTATCACCACCCATCATTAGAATGGTGCATTCAAAAACATCAAACTCTGCGGATAAAATACAAATAACATCTGTCTTTACTGCATTGAATAGAGCTTACATTTCAACTAACAACGGGATCTCATTTTAAAGTGCCAAAGTACACTCCAGTAAAACATATGTGAGAACAGTCAGATTTCAAATTTCTGCAAAGTGAGTCCTAAGAGACAAAGCCAAGAAGAGGCATGACCAAAATGTGGGAAAAAAAGCAGAAAAATTGGAGGAAGTGATGAATGCCTGCTGCTTTGGTTTGATGCAATGATTCATTTTGTGCAACACTAGGATCCACACAGCAGCAGCTATTACAGAAAAAGAAACTGGGGCAGAAAATAAAGATGGGACCAGTTTTGATTAATCTAAATGCTAAGAAAAGTACACCAAGTAATGAAGCAATAAGTACTTGGAGTCCTTCTCAACTCAGTGTTCCTACCTGCCCCTCGGAGTTCAGGCAAGGTGAGGGTGTGGCGTTGAGAAAGCTCCTGCTCTTGCCCAGTTAGTGATTGGCTCATTTCTCCTTCGTCTACCTCCTCCGATGGCTCTGACTCACTGTCTGAAATGGTGAAGTTTGCAGCCATTGTGACATCTGGAGAGGGAAGATTTTAAACAGGAATTCACTAAAACCTCCAGACAAAGGTCCATACATTGATGCACATACTGTACACAAGTCAATGTTAATGAGTTTCAATGTTATTAACACCACAGTTGGTTAGTAGTAGTGTTGACCAGTCTGGGAGAACTAGAAAAACAGACATGAAGCATGTTGTTTATAAAAATGATGACCAAAACAACATCAGTTCCAATACATCTCTATAAAAAGGAACTTACCATGAAGTAAGATGCAAAAAACGGGCTATATGACAACTGTGCTACTGATTTACTGTCAAACCGCACATAAGCTAATTATTCAAGAATCATAAAATGGCATCATCCGTTGTATCGCTGGTGCTGCCCCTATCTAACACACCCAGCAGGCTATCTATTTCATTATGCTGTCCCTGATATTACCCAGTCCAAAGGTATTCACAGTGTAGCAACCTGCGAGTTAAACCGATTTGTTTTGACAACACAGACTCGTATTTGATATCACTATCGACTTGTTGTTGCACTGCTACTAAAGCAGCCAGCACACCTTCTTCTCCGGTCAACACAACTGACTCGCTTGTTGTGTTGTTGTTGACTGAAGAGGACAAAAGAAACTTCCTACAGGGCGGCAGCTGCTGCGGGGCTGTCTTGGCTAACACCGAATGTGAAAATAAAGATTATGGACATGTTTCCTTACCCGAAATCTTTACCGTGTGAGCCCGAAAAGTGCGAGTGTGTCTTTAGTTAGCCTCATGCGGCCGCAGCTGTTGTTATTATTGTCGGTGTCTTGTCTTTTTACTGTACATACAGTTTAGCTCCGCGCTCACCCAATCGCCGCGCGTCACTGTATCGCCGCTGCGCGCTGACGTCACTGTTGCGAGCTAGGACTGGGCTGGGGCTTTGTTTGTCTTACCGGTTTACCGTAATGTGCTTGGTAGAGGGGCAGCAGGATTTCAGACTTGACATACATGTACGTCAACCAAATATTATTTCTATATGTTTTGATTTCTGTTGGAGGTGCGATTCAGACCACCACAGATTGATAATACTGCATTAGAAGTTTATGTCCTGCTTCCAACATTATACTTACATAAAGGTACATTCACTGTATCCAATGGTGGAATTTAGTACTTGTACTTTATCTGAGTATAATCTTTTTATTCTCCTTTATATTGCTTCTTTAATACATTTACCCCGGCGTCCCTAAGGATAAGCGGTAGTATAGCTATTAGATGGATGAATGGATGGGTATTTTGTATGTGAATACTAAATCTGCATAATCTGCAAATTTGCTAGTAGCTTTAGCTGTCAAATAAATATAATGAGTAGAGAGTGCCATATTTGCCTCCCTAAGTGTTGTGGAGTAGAAAAGTAACATAAAATGGAAGTACAAGTATTTCTTGATAAGTGTAATCTTTTTTCTTTTTGGAAAGGATTTGCAGACAGCATAAAAGATAAGAGCCAAAGATAAATCAAAAGTAAACAGACAGGAAAGGCAGAACCTGTGTTGCACAACAGTTCTGTGAGATTTGCTTTTGGCAGACGCTGAGCCTCTGATAAGTAGAGGGTGGGACACCAGGCAGTAGTCCTGCAAGTGTAAACACACACACACAGATTATACTGTCTCTTACTAAACATGGTACGAAATAGTCATCCAGTGACGTGATTTTAATAGATTTATTTATGTGGTAAGAAATGTTAAGCATTAAGGCGGAAGCGCACCAACGCTGAGTTCTTGTTCTTCTCTCCTTTTCTCATCTTTCCTTCGTCCTGGGACACAAGTAAGGAGAGGACAATCCCAGCACGCTGTTAGTTGTCATACCTTGCATGAGCAGCAGGTGGGGAGGCAGGACCACAAACTGAGCTGCTGTGACTTCAGCTGAGTTGTGTTCCTCTTTGGTCACACTGCATCATCTCCTGTCTCCTGTCACACATTGTTTTACAGTTACTTAAGGGAAAATAGGTGGGAAAAAGCCATTAAGTCTAATTTTGATTACTTTAATAACATAATTTGCAACATGTAAAAATATTTTCATAACGTCAGGGTCGGATGCATGAAAATTGCATTGTGAAAGCTTTTATTTCCTGAAAAGATGATACTGCAGAAGTAATGTTTTTGACAGAGTACTGTTTGTGTGATAGACATGTTCCATCTCCTTTATTATTTATACAAAGTCCTTATGATAGAGCAGTACTGTATATAGGGTGCATGGCTCTGTATATGCTCTGCTGATTGTTCTTTGCTTTCTTGCACTTTCTTCACATCAGTGCAGGAGACCCAGCCATGTAATTATCTAACATTTATATCCAGCTCTGCATCTATTCCTCCTCTCCTCCTCTACGTCACTCTTCTCTCTCCCTTCGCATGAATTAAGATTTAAGATTTTTTGATAAGAAACAACATTAATCCATGTTGCAAAGTCAGTAAGTGACACTTACTATATCAGACGTTTTTCTTTTTTTTTTTTTTTTGGAAACTGTGACACATTCGAGGTGGTGTTATGCAGCTTCTTCTAATTTCAGTGCATCCAAAGAGAAGTAATGTGAGTTTCTAAGCTTAGACAAACATGCAAAGCAGAGTCCGTACACTCAGCTTTTCATACACTTATGTCTGAATGGAGCAGCTCTTGACGATGACTGTTGAGACTCGCTTCTTGTGAACTCTATTTTGGGAAGGATTATAGAAATAATACATTGGAATTCTCCTTTTGGTGGGATTTGGGTCCAGTTTGAGAACCATACAATTATTATCCATTTTAATCTGTGTGTGTGTGTGTGTGTGTGTTGTGTGTGTGTGTGTGTGTGTGTGTGTGTGTGTGTGAACACGCGCACCTCCATTTATCCACCAACTTTGTAGAATTAAAGATCCATAAAACTACCATCCATAAGAGGTGTGTGAGTGAGAAAACCTGATCTTACACACTTTCATGTACAAGCAGGATCATTGTCACACACTCACATGGACAGGGTGTGTGTTTGTGTAATCTGAAGGAGCCATACAATTAACATCCATTTATATCTCCCTGTACCAACCTTGCCCTGCCTCCCTGCCCCTCATCTGGCGGTTATTTTGGGAAACGGAGGCGTATGCACTCCCACACTGTCTCCAAACCACCACTCAGTGTGTGAGTGCGCCTGTGTACTGTATGTGTGTGTGTGTGTGTGTGTGTGTGTGTGTGTGTGTGTGTGTCCGTGTGTGTGTGTGTGTGTGTGTGTGTGTGTGTGTGGCTGTTTGAGAGCAAATCCAGCAGTGTTTCCAAGCGGTTCCCGAAATGTTCCTTCCAATTCAATGCCAGGACACTGCCTGTGAGCCGCCACTGCCGCAGCTTCACTCACTGTCCTTTCAAATATTTTCCCCCTCTCTGCAGACCCAGGTTCAGTCAGTTGTTGCGAGAGCTGAGTAAGATGCAGGGCAGGTTTTGAATTATTTGAAGTGGGAGAGCTTTGGGAGGAGCAAGGAGGGATGGTGTGAAAAAAAACAGGATGATTTGGTTTCTAAAAAAGATGACAAGCACATCTGAAATACAGACAGTGTGTTCCAGACATGGAGAGGGAGAGGGAGAGATGCAGACAGAGAAAAAGCAACAGATGATGTAAAGTGGAGGCAGACCAGGAGAAGAGAGAGGTGTCTGAGAGTGCACAGAGAGACAGAAGTAAGAGAAGGTAATAGAAGAACACAAAGGGTGGCAGTTAATGTAAGGCTTTTGGAAGATTGACTTAGAATAAAGAAGAATCTGAGAGACACAAGTCAGAGGACTGGCTTGAGTGAAAGAGACAGGAACATGGAAAGAGAAAAACGTAACCTACATCAGAGTGAATACACTCCTTCAGCCTGCTCATTCAACTCCAGCCCTTTCATCAGTGCTCTCAGTACATGCTCATTATATACGAACCGCTCCCTCGCTGTATAACTAACTCTGTGATCACAAGGCTGACATATGGCGGCTTTCTAATTCACTGCACTCCACCCCTGTGTAGCCTACTGGTCTTATAACCCAGCTCTTCTTAAACTTAAGTTTGGGCCTTAAAAAGGGGTTGCTGGCTTTGTGGATAAAAATACAGAAATGTCCAGTTCAACAGGACATTTCATCTTTCTCTTGACACGTGAAACATCTGTCAGAGGATCGAGGAAACTCTCCTTAAAGTCACATTTCAAGAAACTAGCTCAGAGCTAACTTGAAAATGCCCAAACTGTTAAAGGAATAGTTTTTACATTTTGGGAAACATGCTCTGGTGTGCACTAAATATGAAGTTACAGTCTGCACCTGGGTAGCTTAGCTTAGCATAAAGACTGGGACCAGGGGGAAGCAGCTAGCCTGGCTCCATTCAAAGGTCAAAGCAATCTCAAAGCTCATTAATTATTATGTTACATCTTGTTTGTTTAGTTCAGGAACTGAAGTGTAAAAATTAGCAGCTATGGAGAAGTCACTGCTCCCTGCCAAGAAACAAATATAAAATTACTGGTATTATTTAGTTATTTTGCAGAAATAACATCTTTTATCTGTTATTTTACAGATTAAAGGAAGAGATATAACATTTTAATGACTGAGCTTTAGCGGTACTTGTAGGTGGATGTTTTACTCTGGGACAGAGCCAGGCTAGCTGTTTCCTCATCTCAAACTTTAAGCTACAAGCTAAGCTAACTGTATCCTGGCCATAGCTTCACATATAGAGGACAAGCATAAGAGTGGTATCGATCTTCACATCTAACGCTCAGCAAGAAAGCAACTATGCATATTTACCAAAATGTCAAACTACTCCTTTATAAAAGTAGATTACGAAAGTCTTCTACTATGAGTCTGGCTTGGCTAGGACTCCCACTCCCACCCATGTCTGTTCGCTATCTTCTCAGATAGCATACAAGCCACACACACTCTTGTCCAGCCTTCTTTTAACCCTCTATATTATCAATTATAGTTGGGCTGTGTTCATGTGGTTGGAGTGGTGCGTGTGTGCTAAGAGAGCTACTGTAGATGTATATATATGCTGGTCTGCAACACATGTAAGCCATATGTGAACTTTAAGGTGTGTATACTTGTAGCTACATGCTTGTCATTATATTGTGTAATGATAGTTAATGAATAGCTGTAGTTTTTTTTTTGACTGGTTCAGACATACTCTTCATTATATGAATGGAATGTCCGCTGTCTTAAACCTTTCACCTTTAATTCAGTACATCCTGAAATATAGATGTGCACAAGTTCAGGTTTTTAATTATTCACACTTTACTGGAACTAAATAACAGATCATTAAGTAAGCTTTAGCTATTACCCCACTATAAGCATTATCACACGCTGCTTTAATTGTCTGCGATAAATGTAGTTTTTGTTGGCTAATCAGTTTATGTTCACTCCTGTAAAGTTTTGCCTGCAGCAAAAGATATTTTCATGGCTCACTTAGTTATGGTGGTAAAGCCACCATACAGCACAGTGTCATGCATTATACAGCCAGTGCTTGTGGCCAATTAAATCGTAAAATACTGTGACGCTGAAGTCTTTTATCAACATAGGTAGATGCAAGCACATGTAAATCTGTGTGATCTATTACTTAGGGAGTGTTTTTTGGATAAAAGTGATGAAATTCAGTATTCTCTACAAAGATACGTAGATAGAGAACATGTAATATGTGTATGAGTAAAAAATGGTAATATTGCTTTGATTGTGGACATAGCATATGTGATTGTTGCCATAAATAATATTTTACTTTTGTATAATCAGAGTGCCCTTAGGTCACCTGTCAACCTGCTGTCACAGTCACTGTATCATGGCACATGATGTTTATATATTTTTTTTAACAATTATTAGGTCAGGTGACCCTTTCAGTGGCTCTGCTCCATGCAACTGTTTTCCTTTCCATCTTTTTCACGAGGAGTGGGTAATCCATCCTCCTTAAAGATTTTATTTGTTTTGTTTTGACAGTGATGAGAAGCAGGAAATTGGATGGAGAGGCACAACACGGTCCAAAGCGAGCCGCATTTGAGCCCAGATGAGAGTACATGGTATCTGCATTAGTAGATTTGTCTCCCTCATTGCCTTGATCCTCTCGCCCATCTCTCTCATTTCACCTTCATGCAGCTCTCCGCACTTCCCTCCTTTGTTCTTTCAGCCTCTCTTCCTATATTTCCTTGCCCTTGCGCCTCCATCATTTTTGGTCCATCTGTGCCTTTTTCTGTTTACAACCCCCCCCCCCCCCCCCCCCAGCCCCCCCCCAGCCGTTATCCTCCATGCTCTCTCTCTGCCTCCATTCCTTGCACTTACAATTCCATCTCCCTTTTCTCTCTCTCTCCCCCCATCCTTTCCTCCCCCTTTGTGTATCTGGGTTGTTGACTGAACTAGTTCATGTAGAGCTTGCTGGCTGATGGCGTAATTTTCCCTGTTTAATTGATGTTGTTTGATAGATACAAGCTGCTTGTTGGACTCAGTCAGGTGATAACAGAAATCTTCAGAGCCTAACCAGAAACAAGAATGAGCTGAAAATCAAGAAGTAAGTTAGATTTTTAGGGCGAATGTGATTTCACATTGGGACTTTACTTGCTTTACTTGGGGTAATTCATTAGCAACTAAACTTGGCAGTTTCACAGTGTGTACAACTTTTGCCTTTCTCTGATTGAACTTTTAGCATAGTTAGAAAAGTGCTGTAAAACACTGTACTGCGGGAGCGGCACAATTACATTAACAAACCATTGAATGCTAATGGGAACTTCCACTGACTGCTGGCTCCAGGAAGTCCCAGTCAGCAGAACAGAAATGGGATAAGTAACTGTAACATTAGCATAACAATACAAATCTGCATAAGAAATAATAAAATAAAGACTGTGATAGATGGCCATCATTACAAGGAAAGGAACCGGAACACATTGCCAATAACCCAATGTATTTTTCATCTTACATCTGTTCCTTAAAAACCGACTATATTATTCAACGCAGCTATATCAGTGTGGGTCCAGTCTCTGCTGCAGGCTGCTGCGGGACATCTCCATCAACTCAAGGATACATTTCAGTTCTAGGAAATTATAAAGCACAAAGCACCGGACTGAGGTGTTGATATAAGACATGTATGTAAAAATGCAAGATGTGTGTGTCTTTAGGATTATGTCTATGTGCGTGTATTAGTGTGTGTTTGTGTGTGTGTGTGTGTGTGTGTGTGTCTGTCTGTGTGTGTGTGTGTCTGTGTGTGTGTGTGTGTGTGTGTGTGTGTCTGTGTGTGTGTGTGTGTGTCTGTGTGTGTGTGTGTGTGTGTGTGTGTGCTTGTTTGTGTGTGTGTAGTGATATGAATCACAGTGAAAGGTCAGTGTTGCTCGAGGGGAGAAGAAACAGAGGAGACAGAGGTGATGAATTGCTCTTTTGGACCATTTTTTGTGCAACACCCCAGGTTATATTGAACTGTGTGAAGGTGTGTATGAGACACACAGAGAGAAAGAGCACAGGTGCATGCAGACATGTGTGAATAGAAGATATTAATACGTGCATGTGTGTGTGTATCTCTTCCAGACACGTGTGGTGAAATAAATACAATGATTGGGTTTGATTTGAGATTTTTTTTTCGGGTGGAGTTGCAAAAATTCATGTGAATTGTGCAAAACTGGCAAATGTTCTCACAGTTACATTGATTACTGTAGAGTGGAACTTCCCACCATGACTCGTTTCATTTGCAGCAAACCCCCCCTTTTCATATTTAGGGTAGAATTATGCAACAAAATGCAGACGTGCAGAGAAAGCTTAGACACGGTTAGACGGGAAATACTTCATCGTGGCTGAAGTGACGGTTTAAGTCACAGATAGAGGATTGATTATAATAAAAAAAAAAAAAAAAAAAACTTCTCATTTTGTTGTTGACAGTTGCAGATGACTGCGCAGTGCCACCTTTGGTTATGAAGGCATCATCTGGCCTACGGTGTGCATTTTCATTTTCACAAATCACAATGACACCTGGGAGGATACACAGGGATTCTATATATGTGTGTGTGTGTGTGTGTGTGTGTGTGTGTGTGTGTGTGTGTGTGTGTGTGTGTGTGTGTGTGTGTGTGTGTGTGTGTGTGTGTGTGTGTGTGTGTGTGTATCTGTCAAGGATCTGATTGGTTTCTGCCTCCTGATTAATTTCAACGCTGATCAATAACCCAGTAGACTGATGGAGGTGGTCCGCATCTCATCTGAATCTTTAGTGTGTGTAATAACCCCGTTCAAATGTATGCATCTGCTAAAAATGTGTGTGTGTTGTGTGTCTGTTTCAGTGAATGCACACAGTCTTGAATGTGACTGTACATGGGGTGCATGTGAGTATGGGTGCACATAACAGTTGGTCCCGGAGACATGTAGGCACTTAGCAATGGATTTTTGTTGTGATTGACGACACACCTAACAGCCAGAACACCACAGCCACAGATGCTTTGATGCACTTGTGTGGCCATTAGCACTATGTATAAGTGGACAGAAAACAATCAAGCAGTGGGTGTGTGTGTTTCTGGGATTCTGAATGTGGTTTCATGTGTCTGGACATGAGTGCGAGTGTGTGTACAAGCAGATGAGAACAGTATTATCCTGCATATTTCAGCGGGTGTGAGAGAGAAATAGCGTAGTGCGGCTGAGACACTCATCTTTTCCCTTTCAAATTATCAAGGCTCATTTGCTCGCAATCCTCCTCATCATCATTTAGCGCTGTTTCACATCTCCCCTATGGACCATATTCAGCATGACTTACAATTGCTTCGGTGGCCTGACACAATGAGTCTGAGGCGGCTCATGAATAATCAGGAGCCAACAATGCTTTATAAGGGTGGAGATAAAGCAGAATGGCTTGATTAGTGGGTTACTGTGTAATCATGTCCAATATTTGAGCTGTCTTACTGAATACATGGGAGGATTCTGAAATGGGATTTGGGGAATTTGGCCTCTATTAGCCTTTATTTACCAAAGGTAGTTTCTCTAATAACACTTGTTCCTTTCCAACAACACCCTGCTGCAAACTAATATCAGTCTGTGCTAGTGTTTGTGGTTGAATTTTGCCTTTATATTTTATGATACTGTTGGGAAAGCATGGGAATATTCCAAGAACTAAAAGTGATGTTATTGAAGAATAAAACAGGAAGCATGTTTTTTAGACGGTTATTATGAAATATATGTAAGCTGTTGCAAGAAAGAATAGCCAGCAAGGTCAATAGGCTATTGTTCATTTTGGCTTTAAAGGAATAGTTTGACATGTACTTTCTTGCCAAGAGTTAGACGAGAAGGCATATGGTCACTCTTGTATCTGGCTGTGTCTCAGTTAACTAGCTAGCAACTGTTTAGCAGTGTAAACTACATCTGTTGCAAATACACACTTTTTTAAAAATAAATTGAAGATAAAAATGTGTTTTAGCTGCACTCATAGGTGTATTTTGTCACCACCAAACAGAGTCATGCTTGCTTTTACCCCTAATTCTTTTATTTTTTTTTGCAAAGTTAAGCTAACCGGCTGCTGGTGGTCGCTTCATTTTCATACCATACAGCCATGACAGTGGACAACGACAGTATCAATCCCCTCAGGTAACTCTCGGCAACAAGCAAGTGTTTGTATTTCCCAAAATGTCAATTATTACTTTAACATGACTTTTATTTGAAGAAATATAAGCTAGTTGCTTGAAGCACTCCTTTATTTGCACAGGAAAAAGGCAGAGTTACCAGAACCCTATGATAGATTTTCACTTGTCAGAGGAAAGAAAGATTTCAACACTAGTCCTATTTCAAATGACGTAGGCCTGGTTCACAGCTGGCATTAACATGCGTCTTGGGTGAGGATGGAGGAAAAAACAGCAACCCATTCTGAGTCCTAAACTGCACTTTCAGAAGAGCTGTGACTCAGTTATACAGCAAGGGTCTGTAAAGGCACAACTCGTTGGTTTTACAATTCAATTTTTGTACCACTTAAAACACTGACATGTTATATCTTAGTCAGTGGGCTTTAAAGGTACTTTTTATGGGTTGTGTTACCTTTGGACAGAGCCAGACTAGAGGTTTGCTCCTGTTTCCAGATGCCATGCTAACCTTTAACTAACTGGCTGCTGTGGGCAGATTTATATTTACCATGCTGACTTTAGAGTTCTATCAACCTCCTCAAGTAACTCTGGGCAAGAAAACAAATAAGTGTAGTTCCCAAAAATGTCAAACTATATCTTAAAGCACTACTATTTACACTACAGCTGCACACAATACAGCCACAGTTTCCTGCTCTACTGGTGCATTTGTCTGTCACAGTAATGTTCAAAATGATCCCACATACAGCAGAGCAAATGAATGTTGAATGAGAAACGCATGTTAAATATCGGAATACAATGCAGCAGGAAGTTACTACACGGGTGCTTACAGTTGAGTACGCTGAATGCAGCCAGTTTAGAGAAGCTTATATCACCCACAAAGGGGACCAGCATAAGGAACAGAAACATGCGCCAAATCAGTGTGAAGAACAACTAGCCTAGTTTATAACCGGCTTTTGTGTCGAGCCAACTGATAGTCTGCCAAAGTCTGTGAAATAGATGACAGAGAGCAGCATGTTTTGTTCATCTAGGGAGTCAGACCAAAGGCAGCTTGAAAACTATGGTTATTAAGAAGTGTCTCAGCTGAAAAATGCAGTACAGGTGTCACAGCATGCAGCCGTGGTACTAAAGGTAACCTTAATTTCTTTTTTTTTTTGTTTTTCCCCTGATCTTTGATTTTTCCATTGGGGCTTTGTTGATATAATATTTCAGACTTCAGGCTTTATTACATATCTTCTTACACGTTGGCAAAACTGCTGTCCTGTTGGTATCATCTAACAGGCATCAACTCAAAATAAGTCAGACATTCTCGTTTCTCAAGAATCGGTCAATACAAATTGATGAAATGATACTAATTCACGCGAACTGGAGAAAAATAACATACATTTATTCCCCTAAAGAATCTTAGGCCAACAGCACCATATACCAAATGGCTGTTGTATGTATGTAATGTACCTCACCAATGTGATGAGTTCAGATAAAAGGCTGTTTTTACTCGCTGCTGAAATGCAAAGCTGGGCTGTGGGCATCAGCAGCAAGACAGCTTAAAGGGCAAACGGAGTGTTACATCGCTCATGTTCAATGCGTCTCTAATTAGAGCTAGTTTGTTAGCCTGGAGTAACAAGAAGGGTAATTCTGTAGGAATATTGAAATGAGAAATGCTTTCTAGAAAATTTTGCCTCCTCTGAAATAGAGTGTGTGGATGGATGCTGTATATTTAGGTTTTTGCAGAACCAAACTATTTATGTTTTACATCACGTGAAACATAGACAGGACTCATTCCAGTAATATGTAATGAACAGAAGTGTAACCAATGTTTTCAGTTCAAGTGTGACGCTGAAGAATTAACTTAATATTTCATGGAAAACAGCGATTATCCTCCAGGCAGAAACGGCTCACACTGCTGCTTTCAAAATACGCCTATACACTGTGGTATATTCATGGTTTTCAGCTATATTACAGTAGTAAGACAGAAGGCTCTGCTTATTCTCTCATTGCCATAGAAACTGGGTAGACATGTAGCTTTCTCTGAAGATATCATTGTGGTTTGTTTGGGAATATATAGTAGCGACGCAGGCAGACACACACACGCACTACGAGGTGATGGGGGAGGGTTGATAGGCACTGAATCCGTGAAGCTGTGATGCTGAGCTGGGAGAAGAGGAAATACAGAAGAGTCAGTTAGGGAGCAAGGGATGGTGTGTGGTGGATTTAAAGTGATGTGAAAAGAAACTGGGACCTGGA
Source organism: Seriola aureovittata (assembly GCF_021018895.1). Taxonomy (NCBI): domain Eukaryota; kingdom Metazoa; phylum Chordata; class Actinopteri; order Carangiformes; family Carangidae; genus Seriola; species Seriola aureovittata. The sequence goes on from NC_079386.1 coordinate 6,652,249, forward strand.
ATCTGGTCCGGTGTGCTGTTTCACTTTTTATTTGACAAGTATTTAGATTATGTCAGTTGACTGAATGATTGACAGTGAGATGAGCCCTCTCGTCCTCTACTATATGCTTATGTATCAGCTTTACATTCACCTGTACATTAGAATCACCCTGCAGCAAGTTGATGTTTCCAGCTGAACGATGTGAGTTATCTCAGTGCTTAATCAACCATTTGTAGCATTCAGCGTTTAAAGGAAACACTGCCCCCCCCCCCACACACACATCCCAGTACAGTATTTTTCATTCTTTTCAAAATGACTGATAATGTGCATTTTAATTTTTTTTATCAAGTTTGTTTTTATTGCACATTTGTCGTACGTTGCCGGTGTATTACCTGTTTCTCCAACTCACTATCCGAATTAGCATGATGGCATATTGAGGTAGGGTCTCTGTATGTTTGACTGCAGAACTGTAAGAAAGAAAAAACACAAAAGAGATTCTGGTGTTGACCTTCCCAAAATCTAAGGGCAAGAGCTTTTTGTTGTTGGAGAAATCTGTTGTGGAGCTTGCAACAATGCCAAATTGTGCTCTAGACAGTAGTGTAACTACATGAAAGCACAGTAGATGTTGTTACACACACTACAGTTTTGACTGAAGACAACAAGATTATGCCACAGGTCAATGAAAAAGGGAAAGGAAAGGAAATCATTAAAAAAACAGAAACAAATGATGGGATACTGAACATTATAGGTTGATGATATCCAACATGTTAAGACTGGTAGAGGATCAGATTTTCTTTCCAGCAGTAGGTCTGATGATGGTTGTATGTCTTTCTCACAGTAAAAGAATCAGTTCATAGAGCTCCGCCTCCCAACACTGTACCGCCTTACATGTTCTTTCATTACTGTGATCATAGGCACTGTAGTTTAATGCACCGTCCTCTCTAAATGTGTATTAATCTGCGGCTGAAAATGATCCTTTAAATACCACAGAAGATGAAAGAGAATGTAGTATTTTTTGCCTTTGTAATTATTCTGAAGGAGAATATTTCCCCATGTGCAAACACAGCCCACCATCTTATTCATTAACAAAGCGCTTTAATATTTCATGCACAGCCATTCACAGAATACTCCGGGATGTTCATTTCTGGACTTCGAGCTAGAACAACGTGTGTGCAGGCGTTGGTGGACGTGCTGGCATCTTTACGTCTGCACATGTGCTTATGTGTCTTGTTCATTCATGCGTAGTTTGTCGTGTTGCGTGTGCATGCGTGTGTGCAAGTGCGCATGTTTGTCCAGCTATGAATTTGCACTTGTGCATTTAGCCGGAATGCATTTGGATGTGGGTGGTTGTGGGTGTGAAGCTGTGTGCTCTCAGCGTACGTAAGAAGTTCGGCAGGAATTGTTCAGTGTTAGTGTGTGCATGCTTGTGTGTGTTTGTGTGTATATATATATATATATATATATATATATAATATATATATATATATATATATATGTGTGTGTATGTGTGTTATGTCCCCTTAGGGTGTGAATTAGCTTGCAGTGTAAGGGCCATGCTTCATGCTGAGACAGAACTCTGATCAACTGTGTGGAAAAGACAGATAATGTAAAACCACTCCTCTCCCCTCTCTCATTATTTACACTGACTCCAGCACTCCTCTCCCTTCTCCTGCTCCTTCTCCCCTCTTCGCAGCACCCACCGCACCCATCCCTGTCGCCTTCCATTCTCCCTCCTCCCTTTCTCATTTCTCCTCCCTGGCCCTCCCTCCTCTCCCCCGCTGCTGTTTCGTCTCTCCCTGTCCACTTTTCCATTGTTCTCCCTGCCGTTCTCTCCCCTAATCCAACTCTCGCCTGCTCACCCGCTCATCTCATCTCCTTTCATTGTAGGCTCCTCCTCTGTAGAGAGGTGAGGCGAGGTGGAACAGCTCCTATATCAATCTGCAAGTAAATTCCTAACAACACATTTTAGGGTCTTGGGAAAAACTTACTCACAGGTCAAGTAATAGATACTGTTTGTGTATGCTGAATTTTAACCCCTTCATTCTGACTTTTGACCTTTTTTCTGTGTTTTCTCAGGAGCGGAAACGATTCGTTGATTGACAGAAAATTATTTTTGGGCATTTTTATGCCTTAATCAGATAACTGCAGAGAGATGAGGAACAAAAGGTCCAAACGAGGGATGTTGTGGTTCGAGGTCGGCTCTTTAACGCTCTCTAAAAGGAAGCCACTTTGGTCGGTCATCGACAAAAATTCCAAACATTCCAGCTTCTGTAATGTGAGAATTTGCTGACTGTGTTCTACATCATTGTGAATTCATATGTTTGGCTTTCGGACTCGTCATAGGAGAAATCTAATCTAAAGATGACTCTCACTGTTTTTTTGTTTTTTTTGACTAAACAATGAATGGATTCACTGAGAAAATAATCATTGGTGGTTGCAGCCCTGAACTTGTGAAAGGCACAAACTTTTCTCTGGCCCCCATTCACTGCTTTTCATCTGAGCAAATCTCCTTCTAATTCTGTTGCCTCTTCTCTTCTCTTCTCTTCTCTTCTGTGACTGTGCTGGGGAGACGCTGCTGGGAGTGCATGCTCTTTTGGTTCACATCCATCCCGTGTCCCCCAACACACACTTACACACTGGCACAAACACACACAGTAATAGCGACTGTCTAGCTCTGTGCTTACCCCCCCCCACCCACTCCCGCTCACATCAGCTCATCCTTCCTCAGCCTCCATCTCTTTTTTTCCCCCTCAGTCTCACATCTCTCTCCTCCTCTCTCTGTCTTCTTGTTTTGCAGAAGAAAGAGAGAGAGAAAGAGGAGGAAGAATCTTCTTGCTTGCCAGTGAGAGAGAGAGAGAGGAGAGAGAGAGAGAGAGAGGAGAGAGAGAGAGAGAGAGAGAGAGAGAGAGAGAGAGAGAGAGAGAGAGAGAGAGAGAGAGAGAGAGAGAGAAGAGAGAGAGAGAGAGAGAGAGAGAGAGAGAGAGAGAGAGAGAGAGAGAGAAGAGAGAGAGAGAGAGAGAGAGAGAGAGAGAGAGAGCCAGCGGGTGAAGTGCTGTGTGTCGCCGCCGCTTCAGAGGAGAGACGTTTATTCAGCTGCTGAATGAGGGACGAAGCGGAGGGAAGGATGAACAGATAGAGGGATGAGTGAGTGAATGAATGAACGGATCTCGACCTGGGCTTCTTCCACAGCACCGAAGCGGTGAGAAGACACAAACAACGTGTGTATTTCCATTGTTATGAATATGAATGTCTATGCATTTTATTACAATTGTATGAGTTGCTCCGGTTGTCACATTTGAGCCGTGTGCGTGACACGAGACAGTCGGTGAGTGTAAGAAGTGTGAAGCGAGAGCTGCAATCACTTTGGCAGTTCCGTTAATTGCAGCGGGTGGTGTAATTTACAGATCGGTGCATGCGTGCGTAAAGAAGGAGCAGAAAAACCCGTCAGGGCTAGCTCAGGCGGAGGGCGAGCGGGGGAGAAACGGAAACTGATCGTTAAGCTGACGGAGAGACCGCCGAGGAATCTGTCGGTCACCGGGGGTCTCTCTCAGGTGTGTGCGACACCGCAGAGCCCTTCGCCTGTCCGGGAGACGCCTTCAGCGCCGCTCCAATTAAGCATTTATCCATCCAGCGCACAGTCTTCTCCGCCGAGGAATAGCGTACGTGCGTAAACAGGGGATCTTGACCGGCGCAGGCTGAGCAGAGCGAAGCTCCGTCTCTGCTGGAGGGAGAGCCTCGGCGGAAAACGGTGAGTGTGACATGTACCCAAAGCTGCAGGGGTATAACCTAGTCGAACAGGGCTGTGGACCGCGCGGGCTGTGAAGCCGGTGGCCGGGGAAAGGAGGATGAGGTTAGGGTTGCGGATCGTCAACACACCCGGGTCTACAGGGACTGCGCACCGGGTCAGGGTGCACAGGAGGAATGCATAGGCAACGGGTGGGTGGGGTGAACTCTGTGGGTTTGATGTAGGAAACGGTGATGAAGGGTTAACAATGGTGATAGTGACTGAAATTATGATGATGAAAAAGGTTGTGGTGATAGTTTTGATGCTGTTGTTGTTGTTGTTGATGATGATGATGATGATGATGATGATGATGATGATGATGATGACGATGACTGATGATGCTGATGACTGAGAAAGGGACAGCAGGATGATGAAGATGTAAACGGAGCCAATAGAAACAGTAAAAATAGTAAAAACGCGGCTGCTGATGATGGTTATGATGAAGAGGATCAAGACTACGCTGCTGCTGCTGAGAGTGAAGATGGTTGAGGTGGGACTTTTGATGCTGCTTATGATAATGATGATGATGATGGAATACAGTGGTAGTTTTGATGATGAGAGTGAAGATGACTTAGATGATGATGATGATAATGATTGTGGTGGTAATAATAATGGCAGTATGATGGTGATGAGGATGATGATGATGTAGATGATAGTGGTGCTGGTGATAATGATAATGATAATGATAATGATGGAAGTCTTCATGATGATGATTCATCATGAGCTAATGCCAGCATGATGATGGTTATGGGGACTTTTTGAACAAAGATAAATAATTAACTAAAGACATGTCGCCCTCTCAATAATTCAAGGACCCAAGCTGTTTAAAGAAATGTAGGCTAGAAATTAATTTGCGTATCTCGGACCGTTTTTCAGCTTACATCAGCATCAGTAAGTCTTTGTGTTAAGCAGCTTTGATGCCGTCTGGCTGTTACTGTCCAGTGGCCATTTACTGACTGATCCAATGTGGGCCACGTCTGCAGGGTGGTGATACATGAGGCAACATTGTTGACAATTCACACATGCACAGGGTCGGAACTTTATTACACTGTTTTCTGGCAGCAAAATTAAATGATTTAATGATTAAAAGAAATGGAATGGCACTAAGTTGTTATGTTTTTAGAGGCCGGATGCACAAGGGACTTTCTTAGACAAGGTGAAACTTTGTTTATAATTCTGAGTGAATTTTCATTAGCAACACAGCTCTAATTAAAAGAAAAAAAGAAAAAAAAGACATCCCACTCTTTATATTTGTGCTCTGAACTAACTCAGACAGAGCAACAGTATGATTTGGGCTTCCTCACAGGCCATCCATCTGTTCAGTTATTCATCCTGGGTGATCTGTGATTCTAAATGGCTGCAAGTCCAGAGAAACCAGGTGTCTGGAAGTGAAAACACATGCATTTATTCATTATTTTGCGAGCGACCTAATCCTAGAAATGTCAATATTGACATTGATTTGGTCAGGCTGTCACATTTATAGTCTGCCTCTAGGTACATGTGTGTGTTTTGTGTATGCACATAATACACGCTGCCCCTGTACCTGCTAAGTCTCTTGTGTATTGGTGCTGTTGCCAAAAATATCAAAGACTCTCTCTCTTTCCGTCTGTGTCTACCTTTCCTTCCTGTGACTATATCCTCAACTAATCCATTAATGACTTAAACAACACACTGGCTTGCCCGCTGGATAAGGTGGTTACCCACATCTTGGCCTCTATTCTTGTCCATGTTAATCTGGTTATGTGTATCACTGGCACCGATCTCAGGCTACCTGTGTTGTTAGTGGTTACTGAAAGCAGGGATCCCGCTTCTGTCAGCGTAGTGGTGTCCGTCCAATGGCTGGGAGGGACAGGAAAGTCCCTGTGGTCATAATCCTCTTCTCTCCTGTGTGTGTATGTTGTGTGAGTGTGTTACATGCTGTCAGTGGTGTCAGCGGGGGGGTGGTTAGCCCTGGAGAGAGGTGCCTTGTCTTGTGAATGGTGTGGCAGGGGGAGGATAATGTTGAGAATAGGAACAGGAAAATAGAAAAGAGGAAATAAAGTATGAGACTAGAAGGGAGCAGGGGCTTATATAAATGAAATCTGACAACTATTGACATGATCTTTTTAGATTTTTAATTGAATAATTGATTATATTTAAACAGCACACTGCTGCGGGTGTGTCCTGTCATAGTTAGAAGTGGTAGACAGTCCCTTGAGGTGACACATAACATTCAAATCTTTAAAATACTAACCAATTATTTTTTATGGCCTCCATTAGGCTTTCAGGGCTAAAACAGCTCCTGAGGGTGTTGACCTTATTGATTGTGAACGTCGTTTTGAAAGTCATTTTGTAGGTTTAAAATTGTGCACATATTGGCCTTTCCTAGTATGTAGTGTTCAATATTAGATAAATAAATAAAAACAGATATCATACATGAACCAATAAATTGAGGAAATATTTTAAACTCAACCTTACAATGTTGAGCTTGGTGAAGATGAGACAGTGTAAGCTAGCAGTGTGCTGTGTACAACACTGCAGATAAATATTGTGTGTTTTTGCGAGTTTGAGAGTTGTATATCTTTCTCTGAAGAACATTTTTAGAATCAAAATGCTGTCAGTGTATCTCTGAATAAACCAGTTAGTTGCTGCTAGCCAACAGCAGCTAACGAACACTGCTAACACTGGCTCTTCACTTTCATAGTGAGTAATAGTCCAAGCTCACAACCCAACAAAATGATAGGCAAGTTAAAATGTCTGTGACCTGTGCTTATTTACAGCAGCAGCTTCTAATTGATCAATTCAGAATAACGTTAGCGTTGTCGTTGGTCTAGCTAACAAAAGATTACTTGCTCAATTTGATAGCAGTTGTTGAGCTAGCTTGATTAAGAAAGACTTAGGTGTACAGCCTAAAATAAAATGCAGTACAATATACAAAAGTATAATTTTCCCAATAATACCATCAAATAAAAACAGACTGGTGTAATTTTTTAACACAATTCTCTATAATTAAATAAAAATGAGTTCCATTGAAAATCTTTTATTATTAAAAAAAAAAAAGTAAATTTATATATTTTACACAATTTGTTAGTATTATTTTTTATATCACAAGTATTTTTCTTTTAAATTAATTTCATATTGATTACTTTGGGGCTCCATATTCCTATTATTTATTTTTATTGTTTTACCTTGCATTTTCCCCACAGGAGTCATTAAAATGTCAACTCTCATTTAAAGATTTCTAAACAACACGCCAACAACATTTAAATTGAATTTATTAATTAATTTGAATTAATTTTTAATTTTAGTTCAAATTTAATCTTGTGTTGGGAAAGTGGCTTGATTTCATATTTAAAATAAGTGCACTCTATCTCCCTCATCAGTTCAGACTACCATTTAATCAGGATAATTTCAGGAGGCATTTTAATCTTACTGCAGCCTAAATGGGAGTCCCCCTCGAGGCTTAAAGCATGGCCTCCTGCCTACAGGTTGATTAATTAAGTCACTATAACAATAGAATGTGAGGATAGTGATATATCATAGTCTTCATCTCTTCTCTAGCTGTCGCACAAAGTCGTTGGCCTATCCTCTTCTATTCATGCAGTATTTTACATTCATGGAAAGTGCCCAACATGCTGTCTGCTCTGCCCAAATGCCACATCACATATTGGCACCTCAACACTTACTGGACTGGTAGATACTGTGAATGAACGGGTGCTGCTTATACTATTGAACTATACCCAAAATGTTCAGTGCCAGTGCCGGCATTTGTTAATTCAGCCATAAAATAGGAAAATATATGACACCACAGGAGACTGTTGGGAAATCAAATAAAAGTTAAAGATATGTTTAACATAATGCAACTAAAGCATAGAGGAATGAAAGATCAAAGTAATGCAACACTATCAAGTTTGAAAGGAAAACTAAATAGTCTAATCAATAATCACTTGCACAGATGGCTGGAACAATATAGGTTTCAAATATATTGTGGATGAAACACTCTCTGAGTTTAAAAAAGCAATAAAGATGAGTAGTGCTGACCTAATATCACCCCGATTTCCCTCTTGGGGGGCCAAACAGGTTGGCCCGGCCCCTCACATCATTCACTGCACTCGGTTTCCAATCACTCCCAAAGCATCACTTTGGGGATTCATTTGACACATTTATTGCCAAATGGTGTGATTTCCAAGCTGGGTGAGCAGTTTCCAATGTACCATCAGTGATCTCACTCGCACGGCAGACTGATTTGGCCCTCACACTAGCGTACCTCACTGAGACCTTCAGTGGCAAAGTGGCTAATGATGAACAGGGTCCTCAACAGCATTTAGCACTGAATGTGCAGCATGCAGCATTTGTCTTAGTCAAGATATTGACCAAACCAGGGAGCTTGATCAAAGACAGTGTGATCTTCCAGTGTTGCTCTTCTCTCAACAATACTTAGTGTTATATCTAATAGAAGTTGTGAATTTATTGTTTGAACACACAGCGTTTATCACATACCATGCCTTACCTCATGATGCAAGATATTTAACGGGGGGTAAAGTTATTTTCCCATAAAGACAGCTTGTTACTAACACCTTCTTGGAATGTGAAGATGATGAAGCTCCAGATTTTATATATGTATGAGAGAGCAGGCGAAGTGTGGTTGCAGAGAGAGGAGTGTTAAAGGAGAAATCCAATTTAATATCTTTATGACAGTGGTGTAATACCTTGCATTCCTGAGTTAGCCTTTTATACCTTCAAGAAATGGTAACTGTAGAGAATGCAGAAGCATCAATTTCCACTGATCAATCATCAACATGGAACAATTCATCACAGTCTAGACAGAGCCACCATCTGCTTCAATGACAGCTGCCTCAATAGGTCACGATGTGATGCAACAAAGGCTTGTAATGACCTTTCTTGAGAAGCTAAGCACCTGATCTAGGTGGAGAGATAAGTGAGTGCACCACAAAGAAAACCACGACACCTGATCACAACATAATTCCCTCAGTTCATCTTCTGGAAATAAATAAGTGTTTAAAGTTAAAGACCAACGGGGAGCAAACGAATCACACAGCATCAGCTCTGTGATTTCTTGCTCACGTCTCTTTGCTTACAAGCTAATAAGTAGTAGTGAGGGATCCCAGACGCTAAAATAATAATCTCCTCCTCCACAGCCATTTATCCACAGCAGGTGAAGACTTAATTTGACTTTAATCTGACCCACCACTACACTTACACTTTCTCTTTATCACGTTTTCATCAAATCACTGCAGAGCTTCCAGGTACTATATTTTGCCCTCATTTCCATAAAGTTAAAATTTTAAAACTCTTGTTCCCTCCCTTTTTTTTCACATCACTGGTCAGTCCCGCTTTACCTGAGAAAATGAATATGAGTCAATTTCTCTTTGCATCATATTCTGCATTCAGTTGGTTTTCACTGACTGTCTGTGTAAAGGCAACACAAGTCAAAAAGAGTCATTAAGTCAGCAAACTGACTGAGTAATGCCGGTTATCTACTGTATGTCAGTAGCTATCTAAAGTTTGTTAACATTAGCTGATGTTAGCTACCAAAAGCTACTGGTCATATCAAATCAAGTAGGTATATTTAGAAGCACATTTTAAAAGGGTGCGTTTTATATCTTATGACTTCAACATTAGATTTGTATGAGGAAGACTCTGTTATTTCATCTTTCAAAGTCACATAGTCTACCTTTAAATAATAACTCAGCTTAACCCTAATCCCTTTTTTGCATCAAAAATTGTTATATAACAGTAATTGTATTGGTATTCCCATGTCACCAGTTTTCAAACAAAATGCATTTTACATAATAATGTAACTGAAAAGGAATAGCTTCGGTTTGACATGTTAAGTGTTATTGTCCGTTGATGGATGGCTGAAGATTCCTATGCAGGATCAGTCACAGAGGACCAGTCACCAGGACCCCTGACCAGGTCACCTCATTGATCTTTACAGATTAGCTATGATCCCGCATGACAGCCCTGTGTCCTCCGAGTCCTTGGGTCAACATGTAGTTACGATCAACCTCTAACACACAGACGTCCTCAAAAATCCCAACATGTGCGCACACACACAATATCTCACACAGAGGCTGACACCGAACAACCAGACTCTGACAGACGTAGATTTCCAGACAGACACAAACAGGCCGGATGGCGCCGTCACCACTGTCACTTCCCCAGATGATGTTTAAAGATGAGCTGCACATTGATATGCAGAGAGGTTCGCCCTGCTGCTGCTGCTAAGAATAGAAAACACCAAGGTGAAGGAGAGCCATTTGTTTTATGAGTAACCTCAGCGTATGACACGCACTTGAACCGGGTGACAGTGCGTGTGAGAGGTAGTAACCGTGTCCGTGAATCTGTCTTTCTCTGTGTCTGCAGTTGTCTACGCCTCGGTCCGTGTGTGTGCGCCATGATTCACAGGGCAGACTGTCCAGGAGATGTTATTATTGTTGTCGCTGATGTTGTCGTTGCCTTAAATTACATTTCAAGGATGGCTTGGTGCTTGGCAGCATGAGACTGCGCTAAGTGGAGAAAAGTGACTAAGGTGGTTATGATTTTAAGAGACAGAGAGGGGGGGGGGGGGGGGGGGGGGGAACAGCTTCTGTCCTTTTTCTCAGTACCTCAAATTCAGCACAATCTGCTCTTTTGAATTCTTGAATGGCAAGCATGATATGAAATGGACAATCACAGACGTATCCAATCAACTGTGAAAATGGGCACAGATGAAAAATACATTGACCTTTTAAAGCTTTTCTGAATGGATAGTCTTGAATAGGCAGCATATGAAGTCGGCAGTTGCAGAATGCAATTTTGTGTGTTTGTGTGTGTGTGTGTGTGTGTGTGTGTGTGTGTGTGTGTGTGTGTCTGTGTTTAAAGGAGAAATCTGAAGGAATAAGCAAATCTGGGGAGAGAGTGAGCCTCTTTGGACTGGCTTCTGGTTGTCCAACAGATGAAGCACTTGTTTCCCAAGCACGGATTTATTTCCTGACTGTTTTCTTTCTGTCTGTGTCTGGCTCTCTCTATATTTTTCCCTCCCTTCTCTGCCCTGTTATTTCTCTTTTCGCTCTCCACCCTCTTTGCTCTGCTTTCACTCTTTCATTTTCTCTATCTCTCCTGTCTCCATGTCTGTCTCGCTCTCTGTCCGTCCTCCCGAGGTTCAGCTTTTGTCCGTCTGTTCGTCTTCTGTCTCCGTGAGTGGAGAAACCTTTCAGCTGCTCGTTTCCAATTAGTTTTCCTGCTAAAATGTCAGCCTGCAGTCTAGTTGTGTGGCCAAATATCTTTTACAGTAAGTGTGAATGAAGCCAAAGAGTCCAAAATCTGTAAAAGAAAACTCTCTGAGTGCATTGGCTGACTCAGAGATACATGCCTCCATCACCAAACTAGAATTCAGAGCAGCATCTAACAGGTGGAGCATCAAGTGCATGAGACAGCCCTTACATAACAGCTGAACAGAGTGAGACTGAACCAGAATATTAGAGTTGCATTTGCCTTAAAACCAAAACAATGAGATGAAAGATGTTAAAATCTGTAGATCACATTCATTCTATGTAGAAATTATGTTCTGTATTTCTCCCTTGCTCCGTCCTCCTGTTTTGCTGTCCCTTTCATTTCCTTCCCTCTCTTTCCCCCTTTCTCTCTTCCTTCCTTCCTCTGCAGTAGAGTCCTTCCAATTCCGATACTAGTAGCGGAAATGTCTCCGATACTGTCTAAAATACTGGAACTGGAATAGGCAAGCACGATCCAATACCCCCTAATGTATTGATAAAATTTAGAGTTTCACACCCCGATAAAATGGCAGCCTTCCCAGAAATCAGTTCTTCTTTGCCGCTCTCAAACAGTAGGAAGGACATACTGTATAAGCTCAAAACGCCTGAGTAATCATCACATTCTGACGTGGTGTTTCTGTTTGAACCGGTTCAGCTTTTTCCAGCCTTTACGGCACCGGTCACGTGATGAGACGAGAGACAGCCGCAGAAATAAGTCTGACCGCCTCAGCGCAGGAAAGCTCGCAGTAGTAGGCGAGTTTTAAATTCTTTTTCCATATGTTGTCAAGTATGAAAAGACCCAAGATAAACACTGGTAATTGGACCACTGGATTACTGTAAGTGAATTATTGAAACAGCATTCATATATGAATGATTCTGTCCTAAGCCTTTTGATCCATATAAGCGGTTTCCACTGCAAAAAGAGAAATTCAGCAATGACAGCAATCATATCACACCCCTACAGGGTTAGTAGTATACAGCTGTTTACATCTTTTTTAAAGCCTTGGTATCAGGTCTTGGAATCGGTTTTGGTTCTCTACAGTTGATCTCACTCCTGCATCTTTTTTTCCAATTACCTCCACTCATTATTTCACGTGATACTGTTCACTGTCTGCGTTTCCCAGCTTGCCCCATTACTCTCTCCTCACCTTTTGCCCTCCTCCATGCTCTCTGTCACTCCACTCCCGGGTTGTTTACTGCTTTTATCCCGATGCCTCACCTCTCCCCTGTCCTGTCTCTGTCCAATTTCCACCATTACACCCATATGTCCTTATTACTGTCTGTATTATTCACACAAATTCAGCTTTCAATCATTAGAGATCTTATTCTGTCCTGCCCCGTAACACTTTATCGTAGTCATGCTTTCTAATCTACTCATCCATGTTGCTCTAGTCTTTTCTCTCCTGGCTGTTTCGGTCCTTCTCTTCCCCAACCTCTTCTCCTTTTCAATTGTGTGTAATCTGTCACAGCAGCATAAACCCAAACCTGTCTTACATAATCTGATAAGAGTCCATGCACACACATATAAGCTGTCCAGCCGTGTTGCATGCCTGACTGCGGGGTGTTCGGCATGCAGTGTGTGTGTGTGTGTGTGTGTGTGTGTGTGTGTGTGTGTGTGTGTGTGTGTGTGTGTGTGTGTGTGTCTGTCTGTCTGTCTGTCTGTCTGTCTGTCTGTCTGTCTGTCTGTCTGTCTGTCTGTCTGTCTGTCTGTCTGTCTGTCTGTCTGTCTGTCTGTCTGTCTGTCTGTCTGTCTGTGTGTGTGTGTGATGGTGGGTTCACGGGTGCATGCATGTGTGAAGTGTCAGCTTCATTGGACCGGGTGGTTTGTATGTTTGTGCGCATGTGTGTGTGTGTGTGTGTGTGTGTGCATGTGTTTATATTTGTGTGTGTGTGTGTGTGTGTGTGTGGTGTGTGTGTGTGTGTGTGTGTGTGTGGAGGAAGCATTGTCGTGCCTGGTGATTTCCTAATTGGATAAAAGAAAGGATGAGGATCATAAAAGGGATGGACGGGAAAACAATAGAAAATAAAATGTAACAGAAGGAGTGGACGACGGGCGCTCTTAAATACCCATAATCCACTCTGTTGTCACGCTATTGCCTCTGTCTTTCTCTCTCTGTACGTTTCTCTCTCAAACACACTCAATGCACATCTCCAGTTTTTCTATCTCTTTTTTCAAACAGTCACCAAAGCACCAAAGTAAAGTACAATTTGTCTTTACACTCGCTTTCACTGCTCATGTTTCCAGTGGCTTGTCTTTGTGTATGTGGAAGTTTTGTGTCGTCTCCGAGCCCCTCAGACCTCGGCGTGACCGATTTCAAAAGGACACGGGTGCCAGCGTGAATCTGGAAATACAGCCGTTTTTATCTTTTCTTTTGCTCTGTGAAAATATTGTTTTCCTTTGAAAGTGCATTCCTGATATGGAGCGTTGTCACCGCCTCTCACCGCTGCTCCTGTGAAAAAAAAGAGAGAAAAAAAAAAAGGGGGCACTGTGGGAGTTTATCATACAGGAAAGCATTGAGCTAATGAAAGCCTCGCTTCTATTTAACTTCATTAGTTTTACCACAGCTCTGTCGCTCCCATTTCCTGAACACAAACAAATCAAAAGCAATGGTGTTATCCATCTGCTCTGTTATCAAACTGGACTGCTTCTTGGCATCAGTCACAGGCCCACACACACACACACACACACACGCACGCACGTGCGCACACACACACACACACACACACACACACACACACACACACACACACACACACACACACACACATACACACACACACACACACACACACACACTCTCTTTGGTATTCAGCTAAAGAAGCAGTATTTTCTCATCACCACAGGGGTGTCTACGTTTGAAATTAAGGAAATGGAAGAGAAAGAGAGCAGGGGAGCGTCAGAATATGGCGGACTGTGGAGCCAAAGGACTTGTAAAGTGCACTTATTTTCTTAGCTGGGGGAGAGCAGTGACGAGGCAGTGGAGCTGGAAGGAGAGTGATGAAAATAAAATCCTGAGAAAATAGAGAGAGGTGGGGGAGAGAGATGGAGGGGAAACAAAAGAGAAATTAATCACAGTGGGATAAAATAAAGAAGTGATGATAGATGAGGATGGTGATTAATTGAACTGCAACTAACACCCTCACAAATCTTCTTCATTGGACAGTCGTGGAAATATATCTACTCAAATACTGATTTTTAGCACAAGTGTAGGCACTTTTACTTTACTTGAGTAAAGTTTCCATTTTTGCTATACTTGATGCTTCTACTTGAATAAAGTCCATCAGGAAGTATTGATTTACTCTGCTACATTTTTTTTGACAGCATTAGCTACTGATTACATTACAAACTAAGACTTTATATGAAATAGCATGAGGTAACCTTATAAAATTCAATGCATTGCTATGTATTAAACAAGTGGTTCACAACCTTCTTGACTTCTTACCCAAAAAAAGCCAAACATCTGGGGCTCCACATGTCTATGAGTTACTAGCGGCTCCATTAAAGAGACATTTTCTGAGGCCCAAAAAATATTCAACATTTCAAAACTGTTAGAAACATGTTAGAGAGCTACTTTTGAATGCTTTAAGTACATGTGGTGTGTCTGCACTTTTGTTTCAGAAGGATTTTGAATGCAGGACTGCTTGTAATGGATTATTTTTACACTTTAGCGTTGGTACTTAAAGTACCAATACTCCATCACTTTCCAATAGTTACTTACTAACACTCCAATACCCCCTTCTTGCAAAAACTCCCCTTCCCCTGTTCTTACTGTCTCTGGTATTTACCATGTACTTGCAGATTCATGCACAGGTCAACTTGACTAAATCCGCTGTTTTTGAAGCTTTTTTCATAAAGTGATCAGTGGTCCCCTCAAATCTTGATTGTTTTTTTTTAAATTTTTTTTACGGTTTGTAGCTACAACCACACGTCACTTGGACTAAACGCTTCAGCTGCAGCAAATGGCTGTGACATCAAAATGGAGAGACGCTTTGTGTGGAGGTGTAAAGGCATCCAGGGTGAGCGAAGTGCAAATACTCACAAGACTGAGGTTCCCTCAGGATCGCTTGCATTCAGTGTGTGTGTGTGTGTGTGTGTGTGTGTGTGTGTGTTAAAAGAGTGTTTCTGTGTATAGGTGTATATGATGGAAAGTGAATGTGTGTTTAAACGTTGCGACGGCTTTTAGTTGTGAACCCCATGTGAGTTCATGTGTGTGTGTGTCATCAGGGCCCCGCAGCAGAAACATAACACTTAACATAACACTGTGTGCGTGTGCGTGTGCGTTTGCGTGTGTGTGTGTGTGTGTGTGGTGTGTGTGTGTGTGTGTGTGTGTGTGTGTGTGTCATCAAGTCATTGTAGCAAAAAAAAAATCCATACGAGTGAAGAAACACTACAGGACAGCCTGTGTGGAAGTTGTTGTGAGTTTAAATATTCAGTTTCAGTGTTCTTATGCATTTATTTATGCATGATAAGTGTGTGTGTGTGTGTGTGTGTGTGTGTGTGTTTGTTTGTGTGTGTGTGTTTGTGTATGTGTGTGTATATATATAAGTTTTAGCTTGTTGGCTCCCTCAGGCTCTGCGCTATTCTCTCTGTGTGTGACATTAGCAAGGGACGGAAGTCTGAGCACCGTGCTGCCAGTACCTCTCAACATCATATACACACACACACACACACACACACACAGGCAAAAACAAACAAACGGAGGCTGGCAGATACTGGATATGAACATCTGCAATATGACTTGGGCTCAGGGAGAACAGAGTACGTGCGTGTGTCCGTGAACCATACATATCCATCACTTTATATCCATAGAAAGCCCGGGGAAGATTATGCTGATTGTGTGTTGTGTAACACCATACGTGTAATATGCATTATGAGATTGCATACATTATATTATGGGGATTATCTAAAGCTGGAGTTGCAGATTTGTCAGAGTGCCAGGGCCAGTTAGAGAGAGGCTTACACTCTTACAGAATACAGTCCACAGCTGCATGCAGGATATTACACAGTTAGTGTTTAGCTTGTGGCTCATTAGGAATCACAAAACACCTGGACACTATGTGACATTAAATATATTACATGTACGCATGAAGCACACACACAACATCACATGACAGCTCATGGTTAAATTTTTTTAAGATAAACACAAGAAACTTGTGCTACAGAAAATGGACTCAGTGAATAGCTCCCTAAGCTTAACATGTCCTATGATAACTATTAATTTAGCTATACAGACTAATGAGCAGTGATAACTAACATGTCTTTGGGGTCATCAGGTGGGAACCTCCTTTCACCAGTGTTTCGTCTAGTTGGTCCCATGACACCTCCAGGAGGCTAGACAGTGATCACTGGCGTCCCAGTCAGTCCCCTAATGCCAGCCATCACTGCTCCTCACACCACGACTATTTTCTTTATCTTGCCTACGCTACCACAAACAACACCATCATCAACTCTGACAAAACACACTAGCAGATTCAGCAAACAAACTCCCCTAAACAGTTGGAGAAAGTTGCGGCCATTTTGAATGAGGGAGGCAGAGTCAAGGAGAGATGACTTTTTGAGCTAAACTCTCCCCCGCCGGATTAGGCTGTGCTCTACCCCCCCCTACTCCCCCACTCTCCAAGACAATGAAGGAGGTAGAGTCAGGGAGAGGTGCCTTTTTGGGCTAGCTCTCCCCCACCGGATTAGGCTGTGCTCTACCCCCCCCCCTACTCTCCAACACCACACCATGCAACTCACCTAAAACAAACAAACTCACCTAAACAGCCACAGACACACTACACTAATAAGTATAGTATATATTCACAATGGTGATCAAACACCTTCTGTTGGTATACATTACATCACATTAAATTACCGGACACACACCAGCCAATCAGAATTCATGCCGTCATGTCACAGCATAAAGTGTGACACAGTAACAACTGATGCTGGATATATTAAAAAATGGATAATGTAATGATGACTGGGGGACAGGTGGCAACCCTATAGCTTATCTAGATTATGAAGGATTTTATATTAAAGAGTGGATATGTGGCAATCGAACTGTCATTTCATTAAAACATTACATCAACAACTAACCAGCATTTTCCCTTCAGTATAGAAGGTCTGTCCAGCCTGCACATGATGCTCGGTGGAGTTTACTTTTAGATATCCTGAAAACTTAGTTTGAAATGTCAAGTGCTTCTTTTAGCCATTATTAAATATTCAAAACAGACAACACTCAAAGTGAAAGTTTAGAAAAAACATCCTAAGTTATTACTTATTGAAAGTGCATGAAAATATGTGACATCACCATTTCACAACTGAGCACAGGGGAAAACACAAATACAGAAATCGCTCATGTGAAAAAAACCAAAACTAATCCACCTGTGGAAGAACATTTTATGTTCATGTATGATCCCAGTGCTCAGACTGAGAAGCTAACAGAGAAATATTTCCTCTGTGTTTGGGACCTGGGAAAGCTTTGTTAGTGGAATGACCTTTAGAATATAACTTTGAGAGTACTTTATTTTAAATATTATTTAACATTGACAATATTATTGTCATAGTTTCTGTCATTTATTGTCTCTGGTGGCAGTTTTGCATCTTGTAACTACTACTTTCACACACTTCTCTTGCACCTGCAAAAGAAAGCTTGAACTTGACTTGTATAAATAAAGGTTTCATCAACCAGACAATAATATAGAGTGTTTCTTCTTTGTCCAGCCCACTTGGATCAATATTCAGAACACCCTCAGTATAACGGAGTGTGAGTACATCTACTGTATCCCTCAAACTGAATCCAACTTTAACCCTGACTAATTCATCTTAGACAATTTTACACGGAACTGATTATCAACACACTCGCTCTCTGAGGGTCTCTCTGACTGGGTCCATCCAGTTATCTTTTCCCCTCTCATCCCTGATCAAGTCTTTATATAGGCAGTGTAGTTATTAACCTCACATCCCAGGGCCATGTTCATTACACTCATTCTCTAATGTAGGCCTGATCTAGAGGTAGAATGAAACATTCATACACACCTCACCATTCATCTGTCTGCTGATACTCCACCAAACCTCTTTGGCCCGTTCAGCCTAAAGGGCCCGCTGACACTTTTCTCATTTCCTCCTCTGTATCGTTCTGCCATTACTCTTTTCTCTTATCGTCTGCTTTGCTTTTTTTCTCTTGCTCTCCATGTCCTTGCTGTTTTTTTCCCCCTCATGCACATCCTCTTTTTGCTTTGCTTTCCTTTCCTTTCATTTCCTTTCTCCTAACATCCTTTCCTCCCTCCTCATCACTTTGCTCCTCTCCCCTGCCATTACCAGCATGACAATCTGTTGCTTGCCTGGATCTCAATAGCTGCTTCAAACATGCTTTTAGATGGATCAAAGTAGATATTAAGCACTAATACACACACATATGCAGGCACACAAACACACACACATGCGGCCATCACATGCATCCATCTCTACACCCTCACAATGAGCATGTTGCCAATTACTGGCTTCAAAGACTGAATAAATGCTGTGCAGTGTGTTATATCTGAATATTCATGTGCACACCCACGCATTTCCTAACCCACCCACTCAAATCACACACACATACGAGTACACACAGTGAACATGTATATACATAAAAAATGTATGAAGGTGAAAACAGGAGCATTAGAACAAACCTTTGTGTGTGAGAGAGGGAGTGTGTGCAGTGGAGTGTGTGACTGGCTGTGTAATGAATGCTATGTTATTCTCAGATGTGCTGGTTGAGTAGGACGTCGGTTGAGAGTCGAAAGCTTCAAAAGCTCTTTCATGCTTGCCTCAGTGAGGTCGCATCGACCTCTGGATCTGCCGATCGATTGACCGGCCTTAATTTGACCCTTTGGGAAAAGCAAGAACTCCCAAATGGGACTTTAGGATGCTCACGCACACAAGTACGTTTTAGGGACGTGTGAAATGGTGATGGACAGGCTCTTTAGCAATGTGGGAACTAGCTGTGGCCAGTGGCCAATCATCAATAACAACACCATGACTTATTTTGTTACTTTTTTTTTTGAATGATTTCTTTATTTTTTCTGTTTTCATAATGTTCTCAATTGACACACATTTAATAAATTATAGTTATTAATGTGATCTTAATTAAAATTTCAGTACAAATAATAAAGAGTTGAGCCTCTGACCTTTTGGTAGTGTAAACACAGTATTTACATATTACCTCATAAAGTTGAAATGTCTGTCAAACAGTTGTTCCTTTATGCATTAAGCAGATTGAAAGAGCTGGAGTCAACGAGATCCTCGAGAATAAACCAAAACATAAGAATGGCGGCCTGAAAAAGCAAAACAATTAACTGAAAGATGCTAAAAGGCATCATAGAGTTATTATTATTATTACTCTCATAGTTTGTCTGCCACTTGACAAATGTAAATCCAATGATCACTTTCCTTTTAGCCATGTTTTGCTCTCCACCAAGTCCTGAGAAGAACACCTGGTGGTTAGCTGCCAAAAACCTCCAGTATGTTTACTGGCTGGTTTCTGGCTGTGTCCCTCTGCGTGCTGTACATTACCTGCTGAGCAGCTAATGTACAGTCGGCTTCTAGAGCTGGAAACAGCTGCCTGCTGTGGCTGGAAACAATGTTGATGAGGTCTAGTGAGACTGAACCACAACAAGCTGCAGACTTTGAAATAAAAACAGTGAGCTGAGTGGGTTCATCACTACGAGCGTCACCTTTTACATTACACATATTAATTTAATCCATCGCTATATTGAAATATTAAGTAGTGCAGCTTTAAGGCTCTGTATGGTTTAAGGTTTTTTTTATAGCATTTGGAGGCCACTACTTACAGTTAATTTCAGTATGAAAATCAAGCTGCAGAAACTTAAAACCTGCTTGACACAATCCCTTCAAGTGCACATTTTGTCAGCTTTATGATTTTTTGTCAAATATACATTATTGGAAATACAGCTGCGAGCAGGAGTTTTCTGAAGACTCAGCTTGTTTTGTTCAAGGACAGAAAGCTCGCTCTCTGATCTTAAAAGTTCTGACTCGCACCCACAGTACATTACCATGTATCGACAGAGAATAAATAAAGACAAAGGTTATCAAATGTTCACGGGTGGATTAACTATCTCAAGCAGGTTTCAAGAGACTTTGAATTGACTTTTATTGGAATAGAAAAACAATGGCTAGTTAGGAAGTCAGTGTAAATGTTTTCAGTATGCTTTGTTGTCCTTAAACTCGCTTGAGAATAGTTGACAGTTACAGCAACACACATGAGAGCTGACAAGTACAACTGCAATCCTCTTGAGCGTTACATGTTTGATTCCTCGCTCAAAGGCACCATAACTCTAAATCTTGAGACAGGAGAGGATTTTACTTATTCATTTCCTCTAGTCACATTTACCAAGCCAGTCAAGGGATTTAAACTGGCAGCTTTCCAACTGCAAACCCACTCATGCTCCTTTAACCTCGCTGCTACCTCCATCCCCTGGTGAACCTCTCTCTGCTCTCAGAGCTGTTTTACCCGGAGCTGTTGGTCAAAAGCAGCAGTTTAGTTCATATTTTAAAAGAGAAATGACAGGCAGGCAGAAAGTTGATTCCACTCTGATTTACTCTGAAATCTTTGGTAAACACAGCGTGTGTTTTTATTGACCTCATTCACCCTTCCTGTCAGATGGTGCCCCGGTTAAATGCGAGAAAACAGTATTGATCCTAAGAAAGAAAAGCTGCTGGTGGGGGGTTGGGTGGGGTGGGGTGGGTGGGGGGGGGGGGGTGGGGGTGCTTGGACTAAACTCATTTCACTGAAGATTTCTCATTTCTCTTGTCTCCGTCTCGCTCTGGCTCTCTCTCTCTTTGTCACACACACACACACACACACACACACACACACACACACACACTAACACACACAATCACCCACTCCCCTCATACCCATAATGATAACGTTAAAGACTTTTGTATCTCATTAATCACCATGGCAACAGTTTTGGACCTACTTTCTACTCTCTCTTTCTTTGTTTAAGTCTCTCGTTCACATACACACACACACACACACACACACACACACACACATACACACACACACACACTGGGAGATTATGCTCTCATTCTCCTCCACTATACAACATCTATATTCAGTACTGTATTGGATATTATTGGCTGTCATATACTGCTGATGCACACTCACTGTTGCTTAGATTTGGTTCCTGCAGGTTGTACGATGTGCTGCTGCATTCTGAGTGATTATATGTATGTGTGTGTGTGTGTGTGTGTGTGTGTGTGTGTGTGTGTGTGTGGGAACAGTGGCAGCAGAATGAGTGAGTGTCTGCTGGAAGCTGCAGCAGGTGTCTAACCCCCTAAGGGCAGAGTTACATTGTCAACAGAGCAGTGCTACATCCTTTATGTGTGTGTTTCTCTGTGTGTGTGCTCCAGGGGCATCCGCATTACTAGGCAATATAGATTTGTAATATAGGGTGTATAAATGCAGAACTCAACTGTGTGTGTGTGTGTGTGTGTGTGTGTGTGTGTGTGTGTGTGTGTGTGTGTGTGTGTGTATGTGTGTGTATGTGTGTTTCTGTACTGTAAAAGCAGGTGTGAAAAGCTCAAGATGTCTTTGAGCGAGAGCAGATGGGAACTCAAACGTTATTGGAGTGCATGCTACATGATTCATTTATGTGTGTGTGTGTGTGTGTGTGTGTGTGTGTGTGTGTGTGTGTGTGTGTGTGAGATCCTGCAGCTGATTGCGTATGTATGTGTGGTTGTCACCCTGACGAGGTTATATAAACACAATTTCAAACACAATTTCACCAGCCAAAGCACAAAACAAGCAAGCGATGTGAGATACGGACAACACTACACACAGGAATTATTACTCTGTTCTTCTGTTTTCACACATGCAAAGTGGTTTGTATCCAAACTATGAGTCTGGCCTTAAAGCTTTTAAATCAAAAACCTACTCGCCTCATCGATCAAAATCTCAAGGTTGGGCTGCAAATAATAACACCCAACCCCCCTTTATTATACAGAGACTGTAAATTCAGCCTATTGTAATTATGAACGCTTTGGCAGTGATGAAACAAAGAGCGGGAAGAAAATGTCACATGCTCTGCCTCCTAATATTTCTTCTATCGAGGCAGATCACCAATAGTAGGGCCAAGCTGATCTTGAAGCGGGCCTGAGGGCCGAGGCGTCACCACTGTGTCTAATGCAGACCCTGAGTTTTTGGGTCATTTTGCCAAGAAGCCATCAGCTCTGCCGCTTTAAGAGTCAGAAGAGTGATTTGTGTTGTAGACAGTTGTAGTTGCCAAGTGTTGTTGGCCAGTCGGAGTTACTTTTCCCTCCTGGCAGCAAACTTTCTGCTATATAAAGGCTGTGGTATGTTCTCTGCGCTGGGTCCAATTTGACATTACAGGACACAAGCTGCACCAATGTGGCTTGTTACGTTTGTCACTTTTTGTGGCTTCCTTTCCGATTAGTTTATTCTTAGATCACTCTTCCCTCAGAGTTGCAGGGATTCAGTGTTGATTCTTGGATGTTTTCTATCATAGAGTTCTGCGCTCATGTCCTCGGGTTCAAAATTGGTTGAGATACTCTCCTGCGGCACCAGACTGAAAAACATTAAATCAAGCTACTCCTGAAGGTGCTGGGGGGGGGGGGGGGGGGGGGGGGGGGGGGGGGGGGGGGGGTATTGCTCTCAGCAGGGATTGAGGATTTGAGAGTTGGGCAAAATCTATAACAATTCCAGAGTGGTGTTGTTATGGAGGAATATCAATCATGTTTTTCAACCGTGCTGACTCACAAGCCTGAATGAGTTTTTGGACGTGTCCTTTGGATACAAATTAGAAGCGGCTTACTGATTCTTGGTCTCATCATTTTGTGTGATTGTATTTTTTGCGAGACATCTGCACTCAAAGCTGTGTTAAATACCTGGTGGTGGTTCACCTGGCAATTCCTGAACCCATTTTGTTGTTTATCGAAATATTTCCTTCTTCCTCTCTGACAGACTGCACAGACGTGTTGTGTTTGAACAAAGTGACGTGAAGCCTTTTTCTCTGGCTCTGCTGCTGACATTATGACAAGACTGGCATGTTTGGTGCCCAAGGCATGATCGCCAGCCTCCTTCCATGACCTGTGACGGAGCGAAGCACGCAGTGACCAACACTCGGAACAGAGTGACATCCTATAAGTTCTTCAGAGAAACAGGAGAAGCAAATTAAAATGTCTCTCAAAGAAACGGGTGAAAACACATTTTCGATTAGTTCTAACAGAAGTGATTCAGCTGAAATGATTAGAAACTGAGCAGCTTGGTGTGAGGCAGCTCAGCTTCCTGGTCGTGTTGATGCAATGACATCAACACTAAGTGACTTGCAGTCAGACCTGTCATCTGCAGACCTGCCTGGCTGCTGACATTGAGAAGCTCCTGCGGGCGCAAAGAGGCCGAATGGTTGGAGGAGGAGCTGAATGGTGACACTGAGAGAGAAAATTGCTCTTAGGAAATATTCAACAGCTCCACTTGCTGTTACTATATTGTCACTACTGCTTTTGCACTGTCCCAGAGAATTCAACAAGTCCTGGTGAGTTCTGTGGTTATTGCCTTAAAGGATTTTGGGATATGAAGTCACTGACTTCAACAATGAAACACTGCCCTTTAGTTTGTCCCTGCCTACAGTTACAGTGGGTGAGTGGGTATGGTGGTGTGCTTGGCTAACACTAGCCCTAACCCATGCTTTAAGCTGAGACTTGGTTTGATGCCAGGTCTTGAAGACCTGATCTGGCTGTACCCTGCTGTTGAGTCCCAAACCCCACCTTTCAGCCTGTCACTTCCCATTAGCACACCATGCTAATGCAATGCATTGCTTACACTTTCTCTCTTTCCACTGTGTATTACGTATATACTTGCAACACAGGGCACACAGAGACAAGACGATTGAAAACCTTGTGCCTGCTAACTCTAGCTTGGCTTGCTAACACTTTGACCCTGTAAACCTGCATTTAAAGTCTTTATTTGTATTGCAGGCAACATTTTTACTATTGATAGAATTCTATATATAAATTACATGGTCAAAAAATACACAAACATTTTCACATATTACCTTTTTTGCCCAGAGTTAGATGAGAGTTGCACACTTGACTGTTTTCCACATGTAACAGATATGTAAAAAATGCTATGCTAAGTTGCTGCTAATGCAAACCAAGCATTTCCTACTGCTGCAGCTTCACATTAAAAAAATTAATCTTGTGAAACATCAGTTGACTTTTATTATGAACAGGAAATCCAACGTGTTCAGTGAGCTTAACATTTGCCGCTATCGTTCATCAAAATGACGTCAACAAAACAAGGCAACGGCCATTCTGACAGCAGATCAGAAATATTGCAGGGAGTAATGGAACAAGAGGGAGTAGCCACAGCGAGCTGACGGAGCTGCAGGCGACAGGCTTCACACCTCCAACTTAGCCTAACCAACTGCTTTCATTGTGCGCTGCTGTTTGCAGACTCATGCTGTTTGCAGCATCAGATCGACTCACGGTTGCTCACAGAGTGATGGGAAATTATTGTCTTTGTTGTTGTTTGTTAAAATGACAATAGTTTGTTTTGCTGCCCCTCACAATTCTGTGACCTTGTGTCGCCACGTCAACCAGGGATGAAATTTATAGAGCTGAACAATTAATTGAAATATTATTGAAAATGCAATACGGCCAAGTGCAATATCCAAATTCCAATAGCTGAACTATTTTTAATAAAGGTAAAATGAGTCGCAACAGACCATAAATGAAACATTGTGGTGCTACAGCGTTTCAAATCATATTCTCTAGAGGTTAGGGAACATGTTTGTTTGGGACAACACCCAACAAAACATCATCATCATTTTTAGATATTTTTCCAGTGGAAATGAAATGCAAAAATTAGCATTCCAGCTAAATCGTGACTCATACTGATCATATCAATCAATCGCAATATCTCCCAAAATGGTCGCATCATGATTTCTTTTCATTCAGCCCTAACTGAAATCTTTGAGACCACCACTTGAAAATACCTTCTAAAATATTCCGTGCCCAGCCATTCAGTCTGTTTGTGTGTGTGTGTGTGTGTGTGTGTGTGTGTGTGTGTGTGTGTGTGTTTGCGAGTGCGTGCAGATTATTGACTCTCTGTGTCTGTTGGCAATGCAGACAGCCAAATAGGCAGTCAGCTGCAACAGTGAGTCACTCAGTCACCCTCGACTCAATACAATGCCCTTTAGACAAGACCGCAACTCACTCTGAGCTGTGTGGCTGTGTGTGTGCACATGTGTGTGTTTGTCTTGTGTATGTGGACCTTAGTTTCACATTTCAACCATGTGTTTGTGAGATTTTTTTTTAATGTTTTTTTTTTTTTTTTGCCTCTCTGTGCCTGTGCCGCATAAGCTCTGCGTCTCTCTGTTGGTAAACAGTACAATGCATGTGAAGGTTGTGTGTGTGTGTGCGTGTTTGTGTGTGCGTGTGTGTGTGTGTGTGTGTGTGTGTGTGTGTGTGTGTGTGTGTGTGCGTGCGTGTGTGTGCGTGTGTGTTTGTGTGTGTGTGTGTGTCTGTATTTGAAAGCAAGCTCCGTGCTTCTGTTTGACCTTTGGAATTCCCTTGGTCCGTCGCACACTGCCGCTTCGCCATAGATCCGCACACACCACTCATTGTGTGTGTGTGCGTGTGAGAGAGAGAGAGAGAGAGAGAGAGAGAGAGAGAGACCCCGAAAGAGGGAGAGGGAGAGAGAGACATAAATGTTTAATTTTGGAGTTGAATTTGTATGATTTTTGATTTCGTTCATGTATAATTTATAACAATGTCATGAATTGAATTAAAGGAAAAGAGTAAAAAGGGCAAAGATACAGAGAGAGAAATAGAGAATCAGCCGACCAGCTCATAGCCCGCAGGTCAAAGGTTATTTTAAATGCTCACGCTTCTAATGAAATAACCCTTCAACTGCTTGCTAATGGCTGTTGAATGTGCGGTGGTTTCATTATAAGCAGGCTCTCACCTTGTGTATATGCATCGTGGCTCAGATCAATATCTGAATCACTGCATTGGTTCACCACAGGATCAATAATGAATACATGAGTATGTAATTGAAATGCATTCCCGAAGGGGGCGAGGGGTGAGTCGGATTCAAATGAAGTCCTTCTAGGCTCATTGGGCCAGAATAATTAAAAATGTCTTTTTCATTAGCTGCTAACCACAGCAATGAGGACGAGGCTGTGTTTTCTTTCTTTCATTAGTTGGTTCTTACTTCAGTTCTTTGGTTCATTCTGTGGTTCTTTTGGTTCTTAAGTTCGTTCTATGGATCCTAAAGATTTTTTTCTTTTTGCCTTTTTGTTTTTTTTTTGAGAGTCGACAGCTTAGAGAGAAACAGGAAATAAGGGGTGTGATATGCAACAAAGGTCCCCTGGCCGTGGATCAAACTGTAGACGTTGCAGTTAAGTAACATGCTGCCCAACCATAATGTTACACCCAGATCTCTGGTTCATGACCTTAGTGTGCTCTTTCTTTCTTTCTTTCTTTCTTTCTTTCTTTCTTTCTTTCTTTCTTTCTTTCTTTCTTTCTTCCCTTCTTCCCTTCTTTCCTTTTTTCCTTCCTAACCCTAACCCTTTCATTAAAATCTGTATGTGTCATATATTTGATTAGGAATTACTTCCTTGGTTCTGAATCATTTAACATGGTGACAAATTCCAGTGTTGACATAATTAGTTTTGCTGATCTGGACTTACCCACTTTTCTAATTTGTCGCCATATGTTCCAAAGTTGCTGATGTGTGCAGATGGTGCTGTTTTATTGGTGTATGTACAAATGAATGGAGCCAGACAGAGGGAAACGGGGGAACGAGGAGATTGAACGTGTGAGAAAAAATAGAAAGAAAAAGACAAGTGAGCAGCTGAAAATGAAAAATGAAAAGCTGGAGGAGTCCCATTGTCATTAAGGGAAGAGACAGAAAACAGGAAATGCATGCCAGGTGGAAGTGGGTGGGGGTGGGTGAGGGATGGAAGGACTAATGGTGAAAAGAAAGTGATGAAACAGAGGCACAAAGATTGAGGAAAATAAAGGAAGAGAGTGATGAAGTGAGGAAGATTTAGCTGTGTTACTGACTGCAGACAGATGTGACTGTCTTCCAGTCACATCTGTCTGTCTGCAGTCAGCACAGCAGATAGAGGTCAAGTGCAGTAGATGGAGGTGAGAGGAGCAGTGGAGATTAACAGAAATGAAAGCCTGATGCAAAGTGGAGGAGAGGGCCGCTGCAGGAGGTGGAGAACGGATGGACGATTGCTATGGAGATGAAGTGTGGGACAAGATTAAACCTAATTAGAACATTATAATGACTTTGTAAGGTGAAACGAATAGATGGAAGCCATTATATTGGTGATAAAGAATGGAGACAGGCCAGCTCTTTAATGAAGAATAACACTGATTCTAACCAGGGCCTTTTTTTTGGGGGGGGGGAATCCTGTGTGAAGTTGTTATGGATAAAGAGGAGCTGAAGCAGAGAAATGAATTAAGAGAGATGACGAGAATAAACAAGGGCAATAGAGAAAAATAGAGATGAAAGCAGCGGAGAATTGAGATATATATCAAGATGGCGGAGAGAAGTCATGAAGAGGAGAGAAGTGAGGGAGATAAAAATGGTAAAACGACGGTGAGAGGTGGCATCAGGACGACTGAGGGAGGTCACATCCAGAGAAAATGAGAAAGATGAGTGATCCACGATTAGAAAGCGGAGAAGAGGGCTGGGGATGTGACTTCAAATCAGTGCCACGATTATTTCAAACCTTTACCTCGATTATGATTAATGAACCATAACTTTGGCACGAGCCACGTATTCTTCATATTCATCAATGTGATTGTTTTCTAGGTGATTAAACAAATGAATGGTGTTACCTTTGGTCGATATCCTGCGTTGCGTTCACCGCTGCCTGGTAGTCGCGACCGACCGAAGAGCCAATCAGGAGGCGAGGGGAGTGTCGGGGCGATAAAGGTCGCCAGGTGTAAACGTGGCAGAGGTGAAATGTTTTAAAACTAAAAGGTATTAGTGTGGACGCAGCCTGAGGCTCAGGGTTTGTGCTCATGTCATCCATATTGCCATTTTTTTTTTAAAGGGGACACTTCATGGACAATCATATTAAGGAAATTTATATTAACTGACATGAGCCTGTGCCTGGCCATTCGGCCCGGCTGTATAGATCCTTCCAGAAAGAGAGACGTGGAGGGCTGTTTTAAAGAGAAAAGAGAGGAAGGAGGCAAAGAGAGTGTAAGAAGGAGCGTTTATATGTGGTAGAGAGAAACCTTTAACATGTTTAGCCATGCTAGCAACCGAAACATCTGAGCAGCTACTGGACGGCTTGCCATGCAGTTTGGAAGATGTACGTTCCCCTCAGGATGAATTTGATACGTTTCTTATGTCACTGTGTGTGTGGTTGGCAACCGGCGCGTATTTTCAGCTGTTGCCCTTGGTCCGCTTTGACCTTGCTCTGCTCTGCTCATCAGCGTCACGTTTATAAGTCAAAGACATGCTGTCTCATCTAATGTGACAATTAAGAAAGATCTTCATCAGGGACTGAAGCGGAGGTCTCTCGGCTTTGACTCGGAGCGGGTTGCACACAAAGAGCATGGTTTACACACTGTTGTGTTAACTTGCTTTACAGCTGTGTGTGTGTGTGTGTGTGTGTGTGTATATCCAGATAAGTGCACCTCTAACAGGCATTCATGGCATATTCTCAACAGGCCACTTACTGCTCTTACACACACATGCAAACATACACTATCAGGCTTCATATCTGTAGTTCACTGCTTCAGTAAATACTCTTGTCTCCAGTGTGCACAGTCATGCATAGAAATGTACAAGTGCCATTACCTTCACGCCACTGTTGAGTCTGAAATTGGAGTCTGATGGAGGTGAATCTGAAGTGGTTTGTATATTACATCCAATGAAACATTTAGCCCCGGCCCCGGCAATATGATGCAACCAAAGTCATTGTAGCTGAGACAAGTGGGGCCCAGTGGTTAATAAGGTGAGGCTGCGACCGCAAGATTGTCAGTTTGAATCCCAGAAGAGGCTGACGTGTCTGGATGGGGAAAGAGACGGTCACACACACACACACACACACACACACACACACACACACACACACACACACACACACACACACACACACACTTATACACACACACACACACACACACACACACACACACACACACACACACACACACACTTTGTCCTCCTTCAGCAGCCACTGCCACCCTGCCCTTGAACAAGACAGTAAAGTCCTAACTGAGGCCGACAATGAAGAACTGTGAGTGTAAAGCTTAGTGAAAAAAGGCAGCTGTGCTTAATCAACCTTTTCCAGTAGAAGGTTAAAGTAATAATGTGTGACATTTTTATGTAGATGTCCCTTTTTGCTGCCCTATGCTCACTGATATAGTGATAAATGATATAATCTATTTATGCTCCAGGCTCTATACCACATACCATTTGTAAAGAGCAAGGTACCACTAAACGACAGTGTTGTTTTTGCAGTGAGTATACAAGAAATCAATGTGTTTTACCGTTTTTCAAAGATTAACACAGATTAACCCTCTCAGTCCCAGACCGAGAACTCCACTTTGACGTCCACATGTTGGTCAGATCACCACTGTTACAAACAAACGTAAAGACTCAGTTTTTTTCCTCAGTAACAGAGCTTTTGTAGGTTCCTATGTAATCCTCACTCAAACAGTGGGAGGGAGGGAGAGAGAGAGACTGGGACTGAGCAAGCAAAGATGTCTTTCAAGGGCTTAATACTTAGTTGTTTGTTTTCACAATTGTCTTTGAGCAGTTTCACTACCATTAGCAGTGTATTACCAGCCACGGTAGCTGGTGTTGTTTTGCACCGTGTGAGTCTGTGTGTGTGTGTGTGTGTGTGTGTGTGTGTGTGTGTGTGTGTCGTCATTGTAAAATTTGATCATGAAGACACCTACTGTAGCGGAACTAGCACAGAGGTGGTTCTGATGACGGTGGCAGTTCATATGCCTGCATGTCTGAGTGCTGACGTAATAATGGAGTAATAACCACTGACTACTTGAAACGTCAACATGTTGACGTAGACGAGCATTAGTATGCAGTATGGATTTGGGACATAGGTTTGGTTTCTCTAAGGAAAAGATTAATATTCTTTTTCCTAGCTGCCGCAACGCAAGTTTGATCGGAAGCAACTGTGTAGTTAGCATGAGCGGCTGTAGCTTACGATGCTAGAGGGAAAAGAGAGCCACCAACAGAAGACAAAGGAAAAGGTGTCACCGTCTCCACCCACACTGATGAACTGACAAGTGATTTTGGGAAGTGTAGTGTGGCGACGCTGCAACAGAAGGAACTTCACAGTCACCACATGGGTGTTTACTCTCTCTCAAATGCCTGCATTTAATATTTCAGTGCTGGTAATTGAATGCAGGGAGACTCATATATTTTACTGTTGGGCAAAGGCGAAGCGACACAGAGGAGATTTGTCAGGGGGCCGTGGGAGAGAAGGGCATCTGCATCTTAATTGATCTGAGGCGGGATATTTTCTAAAATTATGTGAATATGAATAAATTATTCATGCATGGAAGTATGCTTGTGTATTAGTAGTTGGTGTGCATGATGTCTGTGTGAGATATTGTCATTACTGTAAATGTTTCTTCTGCGTTTCTATAGTAACTGTGTGAATTTGAGTGCTTATTCTCAATCTGTGTGAGAATGAGTGAGTTTTCTGTGGTCCTTTAACATTAATAGTACCAATAATGTGTGCGTGTGTGCGTGCGTGCGTGCGTGCGTGCGTGTGTGTGTGTGTCGTTTCCTGCAGCTAAGCCAGATGGTGGTGTCAAGTGCAGACTGCTGAAATCAAGTGCTCTGACATCACCACGCCACAGTCACTCTCTGTATGTGTGTGTGTGCATATTTGTACAAGTGTGTTCATCATTGTGTGTGTGTGTGTGTGTGTGTGTGTGTGTGTGTGTGTGTGTGTGTGTGTGTGTGTGTGTGTGTGTGTGTGTGTGTGTGCGTGCTGCTGGACCAATCAGAAGGTCAGGGTGACTCAGGGACCATCCACACCTGTTTGTAATAGTCTCTGTCTTAACTTTGTCCCCCCTACTTTTCCTCTACGTCTCCCTCTCTCTCTTTGTCTCTCTAGAGCAGAGGGGTGGTTTCACCCATGGCTGCACACACTCATTGAGCGTGCTCAGCATAATGAACAAACACACACGCACACACACACACACACACACACGCACACACACACGCACGCAGTCTGACACGCGGGCAGCAGCAGTAATTAACAGATAACTGCGAGAAGCCATTATCATTACATGAACGAGGTGGGATCAGACGCTCCCACCAACATAATGGACAATTAGTCTCTGCATCGTCAAGTGTCCAGCAGAAAGGTCTCGGCAACTGGGTCGGCACTGATACTGGTGAGTTTCTGACAGGACATTTAAAGTCTTGTCTCACAGTGGAGACAGTAATGGGCATTTTTGATGTAGGTCATCGTACAAGATAGGTTTCACCGTAATTTCCCCTTTTCACTTCCGAGCACTTTTGGCGTCTTTCGAGACATTACCAATGATTTGGCAGTTTCTTTAGATGAAAGAGACAATTTCAGATTTATTAGAAGAAACGGGCGAAATCTTGAAATGACTGTGGCAATTTTCGGTGCCTTTTTTTTTTTTTTTAAAGGCCTACACGTCGTCTCGAGAAAGTTCACTGGAAGATCACATATAAGCCTGTGTCAGGCGATGGTATACAGTTTCCTGTTCTGTGAAAAACAATGTAATGGAAAAAAATCTGATCTTTTTTCGTGTAATATTTCTCAGACAGAAAACGGCTGCGTCGTGCTCAGGTTGTGCCCGGCAGCGTCCGAGCAGTTTGTTCTTCAGCATCTCCGATATTGTTTAGAGTTGTTTTGCTCACATTACGTTTTGTTTTGTTTTTCAGATGCTGAACACACAACACAGTCTGATCTTTGTTTTGCATCTGTATTTACTGAGTAGTTTATAACAGAGGGAAAATTCATTTCCCTGCGTCACTGACATTTTAAAGATCAGTGGCCTAAACAAACAACAAACAACAACTAGTTTTACTGAATATATGTAAAAGTAAAAAGTTAGTAATGATTGAAATGCAAAATGAAACCTATGGTAGCTGATTGTTTTAGTCACTTGGGTGCAGAAACAAGCCGTAAACACAGCACTGACATTATCACTGTTGAAATGGGCAAACAGTTGCCTCTGTAGACGAGCGTGTAGACACAAAATAATCATATCGTTCTTTTGGGGCGGTCTTATTGGCCCCTTGATGGATCTTCACTTTCCTTTTAGCTCTGCTTTCGTTTTCCACCAACTCCTGAGGGAAAAGTCTCGGGACTGTAGCTGCTAAATGCTCCACTGTGTTCACCAGCTAGTTGCTAAATGTGTCCGTGCTGTTTGGTGCTGGACAGGCATCGCACAGTGGGTTTTTAGAGAACGGTGAGAGTGAACCAAAACCAATACAATGAACCACTCAAAGCCCTCCCCGAAGATGCTAGAAACCTCTTTGGAGTTTGAGGGGAACAGCAAAATAAGGTGATAATTCTCTCTCTGCGAGTGACACCTTTTACACCACACATATTTATTTGATCCATTACTGTTATAAAAAAAAAAAAAGAAGAAGTGATTGTTGCTGCTTTGCCCACACACTACCCAGGACAACTCTGGATCATCGGCATCTGTGACTGAGCCGGGAACATGTTCACCCAGCACACTCAGTCAATCAGAATCAGAACCACCTTCCTCCACAGGCTTTGAGTTGATTCAGAATCCAGGTCTTCCAAAAAAGTAACTAAGGGTGATCTTTTACTTTCTTTCATGATTGACTTCAATCTCTTGCGGTTACAGTATCAGTTCCACTTTGTCTCAGGGTAATGGGTAATCTGAGATGGAGTGCATTTGAAAATTAAACATCCCGAGCTCGCCTGCTAGCCAGAGATGAATGCATTAGAGGCCAGACAAATTGGGTGAAATTGTCCCCCCACCACTCCGGTCTGGGCTAATGGAGCCACTACGAAGGCCGTGGCCAAAGCCTCCCTGCATGGCTGCTGCTGAAACTGATCTCTGCCTGCACACCAGTGGCACTGCACAGACTGTGCCTGTGCAAAATATTATGTCACGCTTTATCTTTTTCTTTTTTTTTCTTTTTTTGCATGGATCTCTTACTTTATCTTTTAATGTTTATGTGAAAAATCCCTGACAATAACCAAGTGTTGTGATTCATAGAACATTTAGAGTATAATGTGGCGTTGCATGCTGTATTTTTCACTCTGCAGATGATTGCTGAGTTTAAGGATTTCATGCAGGATCTAGCATCTTACCAGAGGCTTATACATGACTGAAGACTGTGCCTGTATCTGTGTGTGTGTGTGTGTGTGTGTGTGTGTGTGTGTGTGTGTGGGGGGGGGATTTTTATTCCTCCTCAAGGTTAAAATGGAAATCCACACCGTCCATATTAGTCAGGCTATATATCTCCAGCTCCTGACTTTTTTTTATTTTTTATAGCACTCCCTCATTTCCTCTGCTCGCTGCTGCATCTGATGCTCTCTCCTCCCATCTTTTGTCGGTCCGCATCGTAAATATAAACCGTTGTTTTCTCATCTCCTCTCCTCTCTCAGCCTTGTCCTCTATTGATTGTGGCTGCCGTTAATTAACAAATATTCGTAATGAGTCAAACACTGATTACCTTGTTCCAGCCGTAGAGACAACCTCTCGCTGTGCTTCAGACAGACCTTCAAGCACGAGGTCACAATAATCAGACTGCACTCAGACCACACTGCCTTGCCATCGCAGCAGAGCTGATTCGAGTCAGATTGCAGCTATAGCTGTAGCCCCCCCAGAGGTTTTGCACCAAACAACTGGAAAATAGCCGGTTCTGCTGCCAACTTCTCCCCCGCAGAAAAAAGAATATCAAGGGGTTGAGTTGTGGGTTTCCTGAGTATTATGGGGCTTATGTCTCTGAAATTTCTCACAAGGGAGGCTCTCCTAGTGGAGGATACATTCTGTGTGTGTGTGTATATATGTGTGTGTGGTGGTGTCAGAGCAGCGAGCCTCCTGCTGTTTATCCGGTGATGCAACAGGCTTCAGGCTTCAGCACATCACACAGAGGAGAGTTGTGTCTTCATCTCGTCAGCGTTGCCACACTGGATCCCACCTCTCTCTCATTACTTTTGTACACCTTTTACACTTCATATGACTTCTACAGCTACCTGATAAAAAAAAAAGTGTCAAAGGCATCAGTAAACACATCTCTCTTGCCAATGTGTCATTTTTACTCCCCCAATTCATAGCAGCTGAAGTGACTGAAATTCCACTGAATTTAAATGTCCAGAATCCCAACAAATTAAGTCCATGTTTGTGCACCTCATGATTCTGTCTGACTTGCATTTGCATCACATACAGTATCTGCAATTAATATGAGCCTCTTTATTGACCGTAGCCGTGATTCCTCTCTAAATGTGACCCAGTCTTTTAGTTACTTAACTGTACTTTAAAGAGTTTATTAGCCACAACCACAAAATTAACCTCAACCATAGTGTAATCATGCACAGGTATCGTAGGAAGTGACTCTTTTATAAACACTGGCATTTGGATGCACAGTGAAAAACGTTGTCACTGTCATGGATGTAGTCTGGGGTTTTACAGAATTGTCAAATGTTGCTTTCGATGTGATCATGCAAAAAAGCGTCAGGTGCTGTTGTTGTCTTTATCTGATTTCTGATCAGCGCAACTACTGAATGATCTCCATGTTTTAGAGCGACGACAAAATGTTCATCTCACTCCATCCATTTCAGTCATCCACATGTTTTTGTTATTTAATAGTTGTTAGCTAGCTAGCTAAACGGTTTAACTTAGCAGTGATAGAAGTTACACTTCTGGCAATATTTGGCAGTTAAACTACTTTAAGTTTATTACCACTCTCTAGACTGAAGATTACTCCAGGCCTCCAGGAACAGCACTGGGCTGTGAAGAGATTTTGACAAAGTGCGACAGTTGGAACTGCATGTCACATGACACCCAAAGTTTTTTTTTCTCATATAAAGCCATTGCAAGAGAAAAGCCGACCGAAGAGAACAAGTACAAACGAACACAAGTGAGAAACTGTGTCTCTTTAGTTTCCTGTGATTAAAACATTTCTTGTGAGCATTGCAAATGCTCTGAAATGATCCTTTTACTATCTCAAATTGTGCAGTTTAGACCAATGAAAGTTAAAAACTTCTTCCACTTCTTTTATCCGTTTTTTCTATTTATTGTTATCATCCATAGGCTATGCAGTGGCATCTTGTACACCACAGGCTGAATGGATGCAGACAGAATTGTGATTAAGCTATACCTGCTGAGTGTAAGCAAAAGTTAAATAGTTTGCTTCTGGGTTTCCTGTGGATGTGGGGAACTTAATGTGCTTAGAGACATCTAGAAGTATCTTTTAAGTGTCCTGTTCAAATATCAGAGGGACCTAAAGAAGTATTTGGCTGCAGGAGTCTCATTTCAGTCCTGCGCTGTTCTCTAATCAATGCTCACACTAGTAGAAGGCTAATCCTTCCACTGAGCTACCCAAATACTCAATAAAGACAGAGTGCAGTGTACCACCCGAACTGTGTGTGCCGATACCAAACAGGACACTGTAGAGGTGAGCTTGGTGACATTATTGGGGAGATGAGCATTCGAGGGTGAATCTGAGCCGAGTGAACGCATGTGACAGTGAGACAGCAGGTCGAAATTGAGGTTGAAATCCCTAGAAACAGCGTCGTGTCCTCGATCTTTCACACCGCTGTCTCCTTTCGTTTGTGTGTGTTTGTGTGTGTGTGTGTGTGTGTGTGTATGTGTGCAGGATTGTGACCTTGAGGTAAGGAGGTCCATTCAGCTGTTGATTGCCAGGCCTCACTGGCATCGCTGCGGGTAATGCCATGAATTGATTCAGCGCCAAGTCTGAACATTTTCCCCCTCCTAATCTAAATCTCTCTCCCGCTCGCTTTTCTGTCTCCTCTGTCTTTCGACGCCTTCCTCTCCCTCTCTCTCCTGTCTTTGTCCCTCGCCTCTCGGCCTTGCAGTCTGCTCACCTTGCTCATCTGTGGCTAAGCCTGAGCCCCAGTGTTGCCAGCCTCATTGCTTAAATTTCCTAGTCATTACAACACTGTCAGTAGAGGTCTATCCATATTCATTTGCAGTTTACAGTCATTGTTTGTGTCTGTGCATGTGAGGAAGATATAAACTAGTGTGTGTGTGTGTGTACCTGTTCCAGCTCTAGCCAACCAGCAGCTACTCAGCCTGGCAGGAGCAGTGATTGTTCTGTTCTTCATTATAAATGATAAAGGTTCATTCCAACCATTTCACATTGTGTTCATCCAGCAATTGTGTGTGTGTGTGTGTGTGTGTGTGTGTGTGTGTGTGTGTGTGTGTGTGTGTGTGTGTGCAAGAGTGAAATATTAGAGCTCCGTCTCCTCTCCGTTATCAAACAGTACATATGCCCACTCACACAGCCACTCACACACCCACACACTACTCTTCGCTCCCTCTCATAATTACAGCGGGGACGTTTTCACTGGTTTTCATTAGCAGGTTTGAGCAGATTGTGAGTGCAGATGCATGTGTTGTTGGATCTGGGAGAGTTCAAGAGTTTTAAATACAAAGAAGAAGAAAAAAAGCATGCATAGATGAGAAAAAACATGAGTTCCCAGGTATCACTTGAGCAAAAACATGCAGCCACAGGGCATGTTGAGCTGTGATTGAAGGGGCCTTATCTGAAGTGCTTTGTCTGAATGTTGAAACACCGACTTTCCAACAAGTCTGTGATTTGAACAAAACATTTTTTCACACTTATGAAAATGTGCAACCCTGCCTGCGATTAACATTGTAATTTTGTCGGATGAATCAGGGACCAATAAAATATAGATACCTCTGGAGCTTAGATGTAGTTATAGTAGAAGAAAACAAGACTATGGGGGGGTAGTAAGAATAAGATGTGTGGGTTGTAATGACGTACAGCTATTCTCCCCTTTTCACTCTTTAATTACACAATAGCAAAATAGTTGATAACACAATTTTCCCTCAACTTTACCCTTGCTCTCAAGTTCTGTAACCTGTAGGTAGCCAGTATTTCCTCTAAAATGGACAGTTTTTACTCTTGTTTCCCCTTTGTTATGTTAGCAGGAACCATACACTGTATCTACAGATGGACGCAGCCTCTGTGACGTCACACACAGGTTTCAGTTTTGAAGCTCGGAGTGGGCTGCTCCACTGATGCCATCTTGGCAATTTGCGTTTTTGTTTGTTAGCAGCTGTAGCTCCTTTTCCAGCAACTTCGGTATAAATAGGTATTGAATGTAAGACAACAAAGTTTAACATACAGCCATTGTAAAACATATGCAAATATATAATGATCTTGTGTGGCTTAAAGATATTTTAAAAACCTATTTTAACTGCACGTGTTAATGATGTGCACGCTTATGGAGCATTTATGAGCTGTAGATAAACTGTTGATAAATAGTTTATTCATTAGACATTATAATGTGACTGTAAGCATATAGCAGCACCCAGACTGCTACACACAGCCCAGACTGGATCACTTTATACTTCTACTAAGTCCAGTGCTGTTTATTTTAGGAAATCCTGTGTGTGCTGTGACGTTTCCTTCAGCTTGTTATGGTAATCTCCACTTAACAGTCTAATTTATGAGGAAAACCCTCTTATCTAATTGACTTAGTTAATGTCATCCCTATGAATAATCAGCTAACGTTACTCTTTGGTTTCTCCCATCTGGCTGACACACACACACACACACACACACACACACACACACACACACACACACACACGGAGTGCATCACCCACTCATTTCATACCCATAATGATAATGATAATAACTTTCCTATCCCATAAATCAATGTGGTAACACCACAACAGCACAGAGGCGTGTTGGGTCTCTGTTCCCCACTCTCTGTGTTTTTTCTCTCTGTCACCGCCTGTGTATTCAAATGAAAGACAGGATGATCAAAGGAAAAACCAACATAGTGTCTCTGTAAGTTGTTGAGTCCACCACATGCTGCTAGAACAGCTTCAATGCTCCTTGGCTTTGATTCTACAAGTCTCTGAACATCATTCATCCAAAAGATATTCCAGAAATGTTTAATCATTGGACAAAGGTGATCACTCACAGCCCCCCCCCCAGCTGAACAGAGCCACCACATCTGTAGGTGTTGAGCAGTCAGCCTGAGTCTCATAAACACACTGTACACGGTTCTCTGATTCATCCACCTGCGGCATCCTCTAATCAATACATTTGATTATCTCTTCCTACAGTGCGAGGTGTCCTTCCTCATACAGGCTGATTACTGAATAAGTGGATAAATTGGTATTAGTGTGCGGGCGCACTGTGAGTGTTTGCATCAGGATTCTCCTGTACGTAGCTTTTACTGGACATAAGTATTTTGATACTGTCTGGGGGTAATGGTCTCTTTATGATTAGTAAAGTTTGACAGCCACTTCAATGACAGTTTAGCTGTGTGTGTGCGCATGCCTCTGTGTGTGTGTGTGTGTGTGTGTGCGTGCTCCCATTGGCTATCTTTTTATCTGACTGTTAAACAGATGTTGTCTTTTACAAGAAAACAACAAACAACACAATAAAAAAAGGAATCAAAATGTGCTTAAAGTTTTAATCCGAAAACAAATAGAAGAAGGAAACACATTTGACACTGAGGCCCTTTTAGCCGCTGTACTGAAATCACTGGATTTTAGCTTTAATACAGAGCTGCAACTACCTGTCATTTTTTTAAGTCTCTTTCTGGACCTTTTCAATCTGTTTGGTCATTTTAGTTGTCTTTGTGGCTCTTTTGCATCTATTTTTTTTCGTCTTGTGTCTCCTTGTGCTTGTTTTGAGCCTCTTTGTGGACATTTTAAGTCCCCTTCTTATCATGTTCCATATTTTTCTAGTCATTCTGGTTGCCTTTGTAGGCATTTTGGTTCTCCTCGTAGATGTGTTGAGTCTGTTTGTGGTCAGTTTGTTGCTCCGTGTGATTTTATTTGTGGTAGTTTTTGCGAGAGAATAGACACTGTGCGTATATATAGAAACTGAAAAGTGACAAGGAGAAGCACGAAGAGTGTGGAAAATGGCTGGCATAAAGAACTGGCTGTATGCTGTTACCATGGTGACTAATGGGATACCAAACTTATTATCAGTGTATAGCATGAAGGGGGGGCGGGTGACGCTGTGAGTGTGTAAAAAGATACAGATAAGAGTGTGTGTTTAAAGGAGAGAGTCCTTATGCAGATGAAGTGGAAAATCGCATGTTGGTGAGTGCGTATGATGTGAAGACATGAAGTGTGTGTGAGCACTGACAGGTACACTGTGTGTCTGTCTGTGTGTTTGTATGTGTGTGTGTGTGTCTACTTCACCACTCAGGACTATAAGAGAGAGATCAGGAGGGATTAATGCAACTTCCAATTATTGTTCCTGTGTTTGCGTTCTCTCCCTCTTTCCCTCTCTTCTTGTTTCCCACTTTCCTCCCTCTGACAAACACACAGTCGTGTGCAAGCAAATGACCTCCCCCTTTCTGTTTCTTCCTCTTTCCTCTAAGCTCTCAGTGACAAGGGGATTTTCTTTAGCCTTTTTTAGTAAGATTGCGGTTATTTGTCACACAAGAGAGATGGAGGGATGGGAGAAGAAGAAAGGATCAGATGAAAAGCACAAAGGGAGAAAGGAACAGGTGGGAGACAAAGAAATGGAGGACGTATGAAATGAAACAGAGAGAAGG
Source organism: Seriola aureovittata (assembly GCF_021018895.1). Lineage (NCBI taxonomy): Eukaryota > Metazoa > Chordata > Actinopteri > Carangiformes > Carangidae > Seriola > Seriola aureovittata. The sequence continues at coordinate 6,692,041 of NC_079386.1, forward strand.
AGAAGGAGAGCAGTAGAGAGGGAGGAAAGGGAAATGAGAGAAGAGAGAGAGGAAAAGAAAGCAAGAGAAACTTACATCATCCATCGAAAACAAGCCTGGAGGATGAGGAGGATGTTTGTGATGATAAACTCTTCACCCTCAATGACTTTGGCACACACACACACACACACACACACACACACACACACACATTTGCTTCCTGTTGGCCAGCTTTTGTCACAGATGCTACTTGAGGCGTCTGTTGCGTTTAGGTTAAAGCAGTGAGAAATCATCATGCTCATACATCAGTTTTTTATTAGCTCTGTATCGGGTTCAACACTCCACTGAAATAAATAGTCACTTCTTCATCCAGCTTTATTTGCAGGGGCAGAACAGATAACGAATGGTAGTTGAACTATTCATTCATTCAAGTGAAATTTATCAATTGCAACCACATGCGATGATTTTTTTTCCAGGAAGGTGCTTGAAACATGAATCTATATAGAAACAAAATCCACATAGCAGCTTTATGAGTCAGACAGGTAACACTTCAGAAGGTGATATGATCCTCCATCTATCATCGTCTGACCATGCACTGTTCTCTCAATAACATCACTCCACAGCATGATTTCCCTGTGGGTGCTCACACTTATCCGTAGTTGCTCGAGCTCCCATGCACCCACATAACTGGCACCCATGTTTGCATCTGAAGAAGTGAAAAATTAACTTAAGTTCGAATATAACTTGAGATTTAGTGTGCATCGAGAATAGAACTGCTGACAATGTATGCACGAGTGTTTCCCACAAAAAATATAAATCATATTTTACACTTTTTATTTGAAGTGTTGATCCATAAGAGGATATATTTGTTGTTTTAAGAACTAAAAAACAACTCAGTGTAGTTTTAAATCTCCTCTCTCAGGCTTCTCTCTGGAGCTCTAGTAACAACAGGTCGACCAGCCAATCAGAAGAGAGGAGGCTCTGAGTCTCTCTTCTGATTTGCTGACTGTTTTCTGAGTGATCAAATAAAAATACAGCAGATTTCAGGTAAACACTCAGAGAAACCAACTCCTGCAAGGTTGGATTGTGGATCCAGGTGGGCGGGGCTTGGGGCATGGCAGTGAGCGGTGGCTGCTTTGTTGTGACATCACAAAGTTGGGTTTTAAGGCTTAGTTTCTGAATACAGGCTGTGTGCATTTCTCTGTGGACTGAGCGCTTTGATATTTCGCATTAATACAGAACCTAGACCTGCTTTATAATCAAACAACACGTGGACATTTATATGGGACCTTTAAAACAGCAGCTCTCAAAGTAGCTGTAATCTGCATCTGTTATTACTCTTTGCATGTTGCATCATTAGCAACAGACATATTTCCTAACACTTACACAAACATGTAGAGTATATGCATTCCCACCCCAATGCTGGCTGAAAACAAGCTTACATATGCGCACTCCTTGAGATAACTATTGAAATAAATTAATTTCAACCTCCAGAGCTGTTCGATTTTTATGCCTCTGGCCACTGACACACAAAACCCCCAAGAAACACACACACACACACACACACACACACAACCTCACACAACCTCACATACATACTCAGCCACAGCTCACACACACGCGAACGCCACACACAGCCAGCCTCGTCATATCATGCATTATCTCCTCCCGTATTAATGTCACAGCCCATTAAAACCCTTTTAACCCCATCTGACTGATGTCCTCGCCTACACAAACTTCCACATGTTAATGCAGCTGACGAAGGGACAGAGACAAGGGTAGAAAACACTATTAAAAATAAATGAGGTCTTTGGCTGCAGAGGCATGGCGTCGTACTTTATATAGTTTCATGTGACACAGGAACAGCAATGAAAAGCGTTGGTAAGAAGATAAAGAAGATTAAAAACACCGAAAGAAATGGACGCAAAGGGAAAAGAGCAGAGTTGAGTTTTATTGCCAGAGGCAGGATAATATTAACGTAGGCTGACTTGGTAGTCTGTGGTGAATTTGTATGCTGCAAATGAAGGAGCCAGACTCTTTTGGGAGCAGGGAGCAGCAAGACGTCTTTACTCATGAACTTCACCTCACCTTCTGCCGTTTCTTACATTATTCTGCGGCCACATGAGGAAAAGGCAGGTGGTTTTAAATGAAGAGGGGTAAAACGGAAAGACGGGGTGTGAATGAGGAGCGAAGTTGTGACCAAAAGCAGTGGGATTATACACAAGCTCTCTCTCTTTCTCTCAGTCTTAACCTTTGTGACCTTGGCTACAGGCTTGATCCGACTTTCTACGCATCATATGACTCGAGCTGACGTCTGAACATTACATGCAACGCTGTGTGTGTGTGTGTGTGTGTGTGTGTGTGTGTGTGTGTGTGTGTGTGTGTGTGTGTGTGTGTGTGTGTGTGTGTGTGTGTGTGTGTGTGCCCAGCATATACTATATCATATATGCAGCACTGACTCTACTGACTCTTTTATAAGTTCTGTCAAATATGCATGCTTCTACATAACACCAGCGTCAGCTGGTGTACAATACATATGTGTTTGTACAAGTGTGGCTGTATATTGTGTGTTTGCTTACTGACGCGCATGGCCGTGTGATCTGTGTGTGAAAAAGTGTGTTTGTCCTAAGAGTGATGGATGAGGCTGGTGGCAGATCAATGTTGAGCACAGTCCTGTGGGGAGAGACATTGAGTGACCACCAGAGTGCTGATCACACACACACACACACACACACACACACACAGCTGACAGTTTGCAGCTGTTCGCTACTGAAGTATTTTTGTTTCAGTAAACTTTGGGGCAAATGTGTCTCCAACTGCATATGATTTCAAAATAAAATAACCAGTGTTTTTGATTAGATCTCACTCCATGAAATGATGGAGCAAATTTGTTACATTTTTTTTTTTTTTTTTACTTTGTCAGTCTCCTATGAAAGCAGAGTAAGGAACAGGTGCACCAGTGGCTGCTTTCAGCTCCAGTGGGATGCTTTGGCAAGCAACAAAAATATGTGCTGCGCTACAGATTGTGTTACATTTGAAAAAGGCAGCCCGTTCAATGACAGTCCAGCCCCAATGGGCTGCGTTCACTGACACCTTTACATCTTTGTGAAATGTCTGGATGTTTCAGGAGATCAGAGAAGAAGAGCATTTTTATCACAAAAGCTCATTCTGTGTGTTACCTTTTTGAATCTCAGAGCAAAGATGCAGTGAGAGTAATGGACAGCTGTCAGTCTGCTGTGTGGATTCTGTTCACTATCCTCTTCAGATCTACACACACGCAAACACACACACACACACACACACACACACATATATATATATATATAGCATAAATCAAAGCTCACTGATGCGTGTGCGACACTCCGCAGCCGTGTCTATCGCTGTTTGGAGGCGACAGCCAGGCTGCATCCCTAATGTTTCTCTTCTCGTTCCACTGGGTTGCGTTCGCCATCGCCTTCAATCTGCACTGTGCTCCGGAGTACGGGCAGCACTCTCTAACATGCTTGGACAGCTGTATCCACAGCCCAGTGGGGCGCGTTCACTATCGCCCTTAAATCTGCCTAATTACGCATCTCATCAGCTCTTCAACCGCTCGATAGCTGTAATCCCAGAGCCACACACCCTCACGCTCTGCCTCTCTTTCTCCACCTCTTCCTTTATCTCTGTGCATCTCCTTCCTGTCTTTCTTGGGTTTTATCTCAATCTCTCATTTCTTCTTCTCTCTACCTTTCCCCCTTATCCCCCCCCCCCCTTTCCTCTGTCCCCCTCTCTCTGTCTGTTGCATCATCCCCCTCCCCTGGTCTCTCCTCTAATCTTGTCCTCACCAAGTAACCAGGCTCTTTGAGCTCTGTGTACCACAGGCAGCCAGCGCCACTCTGCTCCCCCTCCCTCAAGAACTGCTCCCTCCAGGGTTTGCCACACTGCCTCATTACCCCCCCTCCACCCCCCCTCCCCATGCATGGAGCTTCCATGGCTGTGGCCAAAGATCAGTCACGTATGCACATTCACCCATGCACACGCTCAGACCCAGAAAATTGCAACGCACAGCACAACACCAGTTACACACCAACAAGCAGACGTGTATCGGAGAGAGGAGGCAGACAGGAGACATGATCCATTACAAAGTGCTTCGTAAATGAGTCTTAATCTACGTGAGAGAAATTGTTTGTTTTTCCTTTTCATTTGTCTGTGTTCTTTTCCTTTGAGACAGTGCCTTAAAAAGAATATAAGCATTAAAGTGCTATAAAAACAAGAACATTACTCTGGATTCAAAGTTGGAGAGGGAACGCAATGACAAAATAAACTCGCAGCCGTCACAGAGTATATAAATCCAGCTTTAGCCACTACTGTGTTGTAGTTACATAAAATGTCTTCACCTGGAGGGAAAAGAGATATTACAAAAACTAAAACACTACCTGCACTTTTCAGCTCACACTTTCCTCAGGGTGTTGGATAAGTCACAGGTGATTTGCACTTCATTTTGTTCGTTTTTTTTTCAAGACTCAGGTCATATCACCTGTTAAACCAGTGTTAGCCGTGTGAAAGAGAGGATGGAAATGAATGAAGGAATGCTAGCTGAGCCTGGAAAGATGTGATGAATCAAATGTTATTTAATCCTGAGACAACATTAGCCCTTGCTGTGTGTGTGTGTGTGTGTGTGTGTGTGTGTGTGTGTGTGTGTGTGTGTGTGTGTGTGTGTGTGTGTGTGTGTGTGTGTGTGTGTGTGTGTTGATTCGTGGTGCCAAACGAGGCAAAGCAGTGAAGCACCGCTGATGTGATATGAATCAACAACCGCAGTCAATGTTCTTACTGCTTTCAATAAACGGGTTAAAGCTTGTGTGTGTGTGTGTGTGTGTGTGTGTGTGTGTGTGTGTGTGTGTGTGTGTGTGTGTGTGTGTGTGTGTGTGTGTGTGTGTGTGTGTGTGTGTGTGTGTGTGTGTGTGTGTGTGTGTGTGTGTGTGTGTGTTTGTGTGTGAGATGTGCTTTACAGTCGGTGTGAATATGTGTGTTGTCTGCTTTCATCTCTTCCTCCACTGCCCTCTGGCACATGCTATACTTAACATTCTCCAAATTCTGTTTTTGGGGCAACATTGTTAGTCTGGTTTATTCAGCCACTGCTTCTCCAGGCAGGTCATTCCTTGTGCTTACTAGTTAAAGATAACAGATTTGAGTTATTATAAGATTTTTGCTGACCTATCTCAGGGCTTCAAAGCTGCAATCCTTAAGATTTCCGTCCTGGTTGATCTGGTGACATCTGTGGTTACTGTGGCAACAGCAAGTGTGATTTAATATTATTTAAACTGACCCACTGTCAAAAAATGCCCAAATTTTTTTGATGAATGATCACTGTCAGTGCCGTCCTTCCTGACAAATACATTACGTAAACAGTGAGGCTGATAGCCGAGAGATCAGATTGTAGACAGTAACACTGGATTACATGCTGCATCATTTCCTCGTAAATCCCTGCATGGCAGACTCTGCTACTACAAAGAGAGGTAGTTACAGAATGTAAATACATTGAACAGCTATTGGATAATGCAGATCTTAAATAGTATCAAAAAGGGGGTCTGATTATCATCCGCTGTTTTCTTTTCCAGACTTTTATTTTAAGACATTTTGCAAAAATAAAATTATTTTCTTCATTTTATATCAATGTTTTTCATCTTCTTTCTACCTACAAATAAAACATTGTAAACATGAATCATCCAATTATCAAATTATGTGATGTACACGCACACACACACACACACACACACACACACACACACACACACACACACACACACACACACGCACACACACACACACGCAAATATGCCAACACTGTGAACACCTGTTGGCTTGATTGAAAGCAGAACAGAACGAAAATTGCAGGATGGCATAGTTTGTGTGTGTGTGTGTTTGTGTGTGTGTATACACATGCACACATTTGCATACATGTCGGCATGCACTCCCACATGTGCATGAGCATCACTGTCAGTCTTGAGAAAAGTCAGAGCAGGTCATGGTTTGTGTGTGTGTGCGTGTGTGTGTGTGTGTGTATGTGTGTGTGTATGATCTGTCAGAATGATTCATGTCTTACAAGGGAACACCCTGGGGAAATAAGGAACACACACACATACATAGATACATACATGCACAAGGATTAAGAAGTCATTTTAAGCTTTGGACACACTCTGAGATTCAGTGGTTTGAAAAGAGGTAACAGAAAAAAAAAACTCTCTTTCCAGACTGTCTACATTTAGGCCAACGAATACACATACTGTGCAGCGGCAACAGCCACAGATTTGTTTACAGATGAGGACGACACGTTAGGAGTGATAAGGTTGGGCCGAGAGGAGGTGTGAACGGAGAGAGCGAGCGGGGGATATGGAGAGGTGCTAGAGACTTGAAGTGGTGAGCATGTGTGTAGGCGGAGAGGGACGGAGGGGCGACAGGACATTCACTTACGCACATACATAGATAAGAAGTGAGGATGGGAGGATGAGCAGGAGGTGGAGAAGATGGGAATGGAGCGAGAGAAAAAGGCTGTGTGATGCTGATGAATCAAGTCTTGAGAAAGGCGGAAGTGGGGAATTTTGGAGGGGGTATTTTCAGCATCATCAATATCTGAATCTATTATGATTACTTTTATTGATTTAAAGTTATGAATCATCCTTTCGAACATCAGAGGATCAGATATGAAACAGGAAGTTGCTCCGATGTTCCGGGACTGTGATGGCCCACAGCTAAAAGTTAATTTATTCTCTGTTTACTATTTTGATCTTAACAATGAATTCTCAACCTCATTATTAAAACTTTTATCACTCAGCAGTGTGTGACATCTAATTTCTGGCTGAGAAAGAAGCGAACGACGAAAGAGGAGAGCGACTCAGGGAGTGGAGGAGGGAGGCGGCGGTGGGATGGATGGCGGTGGAGAGAAGCGAGTCGAGTATTGAAGTGACAGGTTGTTGTCAGAGCAGCGAGACCCTGGAAGATAGATGAAGACAGGGTCAGCAACTCCCCGCTAATGTCACGACAGATGACTAACTGCGGTTGTTGTGTGTGTATGTGTGTGTGTGTGTGTGTGTGTGTGTGTGTGTTTGTGGGAAGACAGGGTCAGCAACTTTTCGTCCAAGGCTCACTAACCCTGTGTTTGTGTGTGTGTGTGTGTGTGTGTGTGTGTGTGTGTGTGTGTGTGTGTGTGTGTGTGTGTGTGTGTGTGTGTGTACGTCTGCATTTGGAAGTGTGCGTGTGAGAGTAGCTACAAGGTTGGCAACTTCTGAACTACAAGGTTGACACAGTTTGTGCGTTTGTCTTTATGTTTTGTGTTTTTCTATGTGTCTGGGCTTTTGTGTGTTACGTTTCTGTTCCTCTGTTTGCTGTGTGTTTGCAATGATGTGACCTGAACATTGCCAGTTCAAACGGTTTCCCTTCCTGTTTTTGGTCTGTTTTCACTCACAACATACTGTCTGTGGTCCATCTGAAAAGCCACTTTGCTTCCGCGTCATGGAAACATATTGCTGCTGTATCGCTGCTGCCTGTTCTCAGCTCAGCTTGTATTTTCTGACAAAAAACCTACTGCAATTTGTGCTAAACAGTGTGTCCACACTGCCCATATGAGTGAATGTTCCCCGGTTAAAAGGGTCACCGAAGTCTGAACATTTTGGCCTTGACTGTGCACTCGCATCAAAAGAGCCTGGGGATTTCTCTGCCCTAAGCTCGGCACACTTTTCTCTGACTGCGTACAAGTCTCTGCTTCTTCTCTTGGACTGACGTCCAGAGACATGAGCCCCAACTATATTCTTAATACTAACCACAAACCATGCATTAATGAACTATTTGGCTTCTTGGGGGCAGAGTAAACAAGAATAAAGAAGCTGTGAGCTGTTGCATATTACTGCCTAGCTAATATTGCTAACTACTCTGACAGGAGCTAATGCTAATAAGAGCAAGAAGCAGAACTGTGGGCCATGAAACCAAAAGAACGAGCTGAAAGCTGCTAAACCGCTCAGTAGAGCTGAGGGGAACCGCAGGTTTGTCACTATAAGCAGCCCCTGTCACATTAGACATAATCATTTGACTCATTATTCACACAAAAATATGAACAGTGTAGCTTTAACCATCCACAACCGTCCATAACCTAAACCTTAATCATTTGATTAGTGGAGCGGGAAGATCTGCATCCGACCTTACACTCTCACTTTACACGAATAAGCTACCAGATTTTGTCATAATTATGAATACGTGAGACGTGCTGAGCATTTGGATAGACAGCTGAGGAGCTGTGTGTGCTGTGGGAAAGGATTGGGAACTTTCTGCAAGTGTTTAAATATTTTTTCTGCCCTAAAAACTTATCACCACAGGAATTCATAGTGATGTTCTGGCTGTGGGAGCCATGGCTCCACTGAATTATAAAACCAAGCCTTTGCCCCTGCCTAGATTACATCAACCCAGTTCCACTTTCACTCTGGTTATCTGTTATCACAGCTGATTTCAAGAGTGGTTCACTCTATTCTCATTTAATGGAAGGAAGGCCCGGTACAAAAATGGCCTAATGAGACAGATTATAAAGCGCAGTGCTCTGAAAGATTTCCATCTAACTTAAGTTAAATGAAAAACAATCGTAGTTCTAATGTCCACGTTACAACTAGAGTAATATGTGTCTACTTCCTGCTCTGTGGCCCAGCTAAGAAAAGGCTCCTATTGACTGCTCTGCAGTCCAGGCTAAAGACAAGAGGTGATGGATTTCTTTTATCTGGTCCTGCAGCACCTACTTCAGTTTTATTACAGACTTTATTATTTTAACTTTATTGCAGATGCTGGCTACATGTGTAACATCGTTAACAGCGCTTCTTCAGACGTGTTCTTTAGACTTGCTTGTAATGACCTTTCATTATGGCTTTTATTACTTTTTCATTCCACTTGATCTGTTTTTAATCCACCAATAAAGCACTCCGCAGCCACATTCTACTGAGTTCTTCTGAAAATGAAGAATGTTTTTACTTTTAGCCACAGGTGCAGGGTTTTGCTGACAGGCCTCTTCAGCCAGGGATGTTTTTCCTCACCTTTAATTGAAGGCACATGAGCTAATATAAAAGCAATAGACGGTGTTTCTTATAATGAATGCAATTAAAACAGAACTGAAATAGCTCATGAGAAAGATCACTTAGTGGCGTGATTGAAATATTGAATAACAACTCTCCTTCTCTCTCCACCCTTTCTCTGTCTCTCTAACTCCAGGATTTGGACATCACCTCCACACTGAGCCGACCCAGTGGAACCCAGTAGAGTCCAGTGAAGGCCTGGCTGCATCAGTAGAAATGGCTCCAGCAGCCATGTCTGTGCCTCTATCCTCTCTCAACTCCCTCCGCCCTTCCCGCCTCCCCTCATCCCTCCTCTTCTTCCTCCTCTCTTTCCTTCTGCTCCTGTCATGTCCTGGATCTGTCCACGCAAATTCATCAGAGAAAAACTGTTCAGCCACTGGAGACGTCTGTCAGGAAGGTGGGTTGGTCTTGTCTGTGAGCACACTGCGGTTTAATGCATACAGGGAGGGATTAACACGATTACATAGGATAGTACTTAACGCTTTCAACAAGTGCAGCTTGGGTTAAGTAGAGGAAAGAGTTAAAAGCCTTATCTGTGTACCAGCCATGTAAGCTACTGATATCACAAAGATTTATGACAACTAAACATAATGATGTTCACCATCGTTACAAAATTACAACATATAGCCTAATCTCAGTGGAAACACCATCTTCCTTCCACTTGGAAACTGGATCATTCACAGTATTTCATTTCCAAAGTGGATTATCCAATAAATTCCATCACTCATATTAAAGAGACAATAATTAAGCATGAGATCCATGATCAATGATAATATTTATGTTATAATCTAGGCAGAAGATAAATTGAATCACATGGCTTTACTGCATTAATGCATTTATAATTAGTCAGTGATTTAATAGCCTCCATTCTAAACTTTGTATTCAGGTGGGGGAAACAGAGCACTATAGTCCACCTCATGATCAGCTAAAGACAGTCCGACTAGCCCCGGCCCAGTCCATGTTCTGATACTAGTCACTGTAGTGTCCAGCAGGCTGCTCTATGATTGTCATTTAAACTCAACAAAGGCTGAATCTCTTGGCCAGGACTGTTAAGTAAACAGCTGGTAACACTAACGCTAGCTATGTAGCAATAGCACAACTTACAGATGGCTAATTTATTTCTAAAATAGAATAACCTCCTCGTACATATTGTAGTATATTTTGCCAGTTCAATCTGTGTGACCTGCCTAGAGGCTCTGACAGCAACAGGAAAGAGATTTATTTGCAAAATTGCCAGGCGCTAATTTACTAGTTAAAGCTAAACAGTGTCATCAGAATATTCACAAAACACCCACATCAGGAACACCACTGCATAGGAGGGTGACAGTGTTTTATTTGCACGCTAAACTAAAATGGACCACTTGTGAGTTATCTGCTACTTTAGCCAATTTACTGCCCTGGAAGTAGAGTGCACAGATCCATTTCAATAAGTTTTAGTAGAACAAATGGGACCATATGGGGAACCCCCCCTTATTATAATCCTTAATGAGGTTGTGAGCTTTTCTCAAAATGCCCACACTGACAGCCTATACAAGTTCAGAGAGGAAAAGATTAGTGAGGTTATTACATAAAATTGTTGCAACCAAATATTGCTTGTGATCTTTTGCTGCAACACTCTGTCTCTGTCTTTTGACTTTCAGGAGTGGTACTGCCTGTGTGGAACCCTGAGAACCCCTCTGTGGGCGACAAAGTGGCACGGGCCATTGTTTACTTCGTAGCACTCATCTACATGTTCCTGGGCATGAGCATTATAGCAGACCGATTCATGTCTTCTATAGAGGTGAGCAACACATTAATAACGGCATCTTTGTGAAACAAAAAAACAAAACACACACATCCTTTCCTTTCCTTTCGGTGCCTCTTCTATTTTCCTCTCTTTTATGTTCCTTTTCTTTTTCTTTTTTCCCTCTCCAGGTCATAACCTCCCAGGAGAAGGAGATCACCATTAAGAAGCCGAATGGTGAGACCACCACGGCCACGGTCAGAATCTGGAACGAGACTGTTTCTAATCTCACTCTAATGGCCTTGGGTTCTAGTGCCCCAGAGATACTGCTGTCTGTTATTGAGGTCCGTACAATATGAACCGGGTGGTTACACATTAGATTAACCGATACAAAGCGTAATGGGAACGCAGTAATTTGATTTGCTCCCCTCCTATAGGTGTGCGGGCACAATTTCGAGGCTGGCTCTCTGGGCCCCAGCACCATCGTGGGCAGCGCCGCCTTCAACATGTTCGTCATCATCGCCCTGTGTGTGTACGTGGTGCCCGATGGAGAGACGCGCAAAATCAAACACCTTCGGGTGTTTTTCGTCACGGCAGCGTGGAGTATCTTTGCCTACATCTGGCTCTACTTAATTCTGAGTGTCTTCTCGCCTGGAGAGGTGGAGGTGAGGATGGAGAGAAATGAAAGCTGTTAAGGGGGGAAAGTTTTGATAAAAAGTGGAGGGAAGGTTGTAGGGAAGGAAAGGGAGTAAAGGTGTTAACCCTGTGTCTTCTCTCCTTTAGGTATGGGAGGCTGTGCTGACCTTCCTCTGCTTCCCCCTCTGCGTGGTCCAGGCCTGGGTGGCTGACCGCCGCCTCCTCATCTACAAGTACGTCCGCAAGCGTTACCGTGCCGACAAGAACCGTGGCATCATCATTGAGACTGAGGGAGGGGCGGACGGAGGGCTAGGCATGGATGGTGGAGGAGGGGGAGGAGCGCTGGGTCCAGGTGGGTTCACCAAGATGGACATGCTGGAGCTGGACGGACAGATGGCGTTGAACTGTCACAGCGGGATGGATGGAGGGATGATGGAAGAGGGAGGACCGAAGGACGAGGAGGACGAGGCCAGGAGGGACATGGCGAGGACGCTGAAGGATCTGAAGCAGAGGCACCCGGACAAAGACATGGAGCAGCTGATTGAGATGGCGAATTATCAGGTTAGAAGGAGTGTGGTTTATGTTTTTTAAAAGAATAGTTCGACATTTAATAACTTCTTTAACAACTTGTTAGCTCTTTGTCCACTTCTGTAGACTTCATTCCATAAAGTTCTGTCTTAGAGTTTTGTGTCTGAGCTTTCGGAGACATTTTTACATCTAACAGAATGAAACAGTCGCAACCACAAGATCATGCATCACATTTCACATTTCATATGCGCCTCCTGTCAGGGTGACATTGTGTTGGAGATGACGCTGTGACACGTTCAGTTGTGAACAAGATGTCTGAGGTGACACCAGGTGGGACAGTTCTTGAAGGTGACAGCGCAGAGCTGTTATACAAAGAACACTTGGAAATGCTCCAGAGCAACTTCCCAGCAGTTTGACAAATGACTTTGCATTTCCATGGCTAATCGTTGCATAACCGCCTCAGTAAATTTGATTAAGATTAATCTCGCCATTCCTGTCTTCTATTGCAATAACTATCCTTGAGAAAAATGGACATCCAACTATGCAACACATCAAATATAAACAGCGTAATCTGGCTGACTACCTCACTAACTCTCCAAATACCTACGCAGAGGAAAATAGTACCCCTAATGTACTGTTATGTGCTGATTAAAACACTAGTCTGCAGAGAGGAAGGTGCCGGTTGACTTGATTGACAACAACGTAACATGCAACCCCTCTGCCATCCAGGTGGTTTTTTGCCCGGTAAGTTACATGAACATTAGATATACAAACGTGAGAGTTCAATGAACTTGACAAAAAATGTTTAACTCGAGGTCCACATGCTAACTTTCTTCTGAATCAAGGCTTTAGAGACTGTGGGATGCAGCTAAAAACTCGAGTTAAGATTTTTTGGGGAATTTAGATTTGCGATTGTTCATTGATATCTATAAGTGATGAACAACTTATTGCTTTAGTGTAGTTCAGTTATGATTGTCACAGCGATTAACCAAACCACTCGGTTAATCGGTTCTAATCCCTGGTGAAAAGAAAGAAGCTTCTACTAGATCTCATACGCAAATGCACACACACCTCTTTGTTGTGATATTTACCATAGCTGCTTAAAATGTGGAAAAAAACATGTTTGTTCGATGAATACCAATCATCAAATTGGCACATTAAGGATTAATCAGTTTTATCCGTCGCACAAATTTTATCCTTTAATGCTGAACCATAGAGGCTGCCCAAGTCGCCGCTGCTCTCCCTTTTCTTCTCTCCCCTCTTCCTTCCCTTGCCTCCTCTCCAAGTCATTTTCTTGGCCTTTGTTTTTGGTAGTGAAGGAGGGAAGGAAAGGAGTTTGGCAGGCAAAGACGCATTCAAACCTCCCTCCCCTAGCAGCTACTCCCTCAGCCTTGTGCTGTAAATAAGAATGACAGCTGTTTGGGAGATTTAACTCAACTAGGTAAACTGAGGTTCTTGTGCTTGCAATGAATCACTGACTAAATAATTTAATAGTTTCTTCACTCAGTGGTCTGGGGAATTGGCCTGTCATTAAGTTAGACCAACTTGCTCAGCAAAAACAGATCAAGTTTTTAACTAAACTAACAATTACTGACACCTTCCATCCAGAGAGATGCAGAGTTAAATGAGGATTCTGCGGTAAAAGTGCCAGTGTGTTTCCTTTAAATTTGAATAAATTGGAGCGTTCCCAGCTCTGACGCCACATTTAATCTAATAATCTCCACGGCTAGAGTGGCCAATTTGTTCATTTTCAATTTGGTGGATGGTGAGGATAATAAATTGCTAGTCACACATACATTTTTATTGAAAGTCATTAAGTATAGATTGATAAGGCTCATTAGATCTAAAGTTTGAAGCAAAGAGAGCCAACTACAGTCTGGCGCATTACAAAGACGTTCATCTTCTTTGTCAGTGTGATTCCACATATGTATTTTGTCAGTCTTGGCAATATATGAAAAAACACAAATTATTTGAAGCTCAAACACATCCCTCATCCTCAAGTGTAGGATCTGTGTTAAAACGTCAAGCATCCACCCTTCTGAAGTGTCTTCAATTAACTCTGTAGGTGACCTTTGACCTCTCACCAACCTGTGGAGGCGTGAGAGGAATTTCCCACAGGAGATTCACTGCTTAGTCTTAAAATTGCAGCTGACAGTTTCAAAATGAAAGCTTTTATGTAAAAGTAGCATGAATCTTGGAAGCAAATGAAGAAATTACCATGATAGATACAATAGATCGCTTTGTTAATTGATTGGTTCTGTTGATCAGGTCCTGATGCAGCAGCAGAAGAGCAGAGCGTTCTACCGTATCCAAGCAACCAGGATGATGATCGGAGCTGGCAACATCCTCAAGAAGCACGCCGCCGACCAGGCTCGCAAGGTGGGACACACACACAGTATTCCTCCATTCTCTGTTTAACCTGAAATTCACAACAGGAGAACACATTGCATCTGATACTGTGTGTTTTCTTTCCAGGTGGTGAGCAGCCATGAGACCCAGGCCCAGGAGGACGACCCTCACACCACCAGGATGGAGTTTGAACCCTGTTTGTATCAGTGCTTCGAGAACTGTGGCTCCCTGAAACTGACCGTTGCCAGACATGGAGGAGACCCTGGAGTTACTGTCAAGGTGCGTGTGGAGTGAATACAAGACAGAAGATTGCTCAGAAAACAGGAATGAAAGTGTTCAGACAATATGAAACTGTGAAGGTGATGGAGGGAAGAGACACCAGAGGAAACAAAACTCTTCTCTGGACTGTGTTCACTCATAGCGTTGGCACATTTCCTAGTTTTGGTCTGGTTTTACTCAAATCATCAACTCTACAGGCTCTGAGCATCCTTGTTCTCTTTTCTGGTTGGATTCTGGTAAAGGGATAGAAGTGTGTGAAGAGAGGGGAATTGGAAAACTGGGAGACACAATAGAGAACACTTTCCACATTTTTTAGATTTCAGCTTTTCTTTGAGTTATGACCCAAATAAAATTCCTTTTTGCAAAGGCTCATTGATCTAGGGCTTAACGGTAGCCTGATAATCAGAATTAGAGATTTTCTTTGAAGTCTTCTATAGAGACTCTGTGGCAGTGATGTAGTATCTGATCTGATCTACTACAGGGACTTTGCAAGGCCATCCTCTATTCTTCTCCTTGTGTACAAATGAAACCATGACATCAGTGTTGTGTGTAGAGGTACGCTGATGCCAAGGCCTCAGTCAAGGCTGACTTTGTTAAGTCAAGTGGCCTTTTTAGCCTACACACACGCTCTTTAGGAGCAGTACATTAAAGGCGAATAAATTATGTTCAACAAGCAGGATTTCTCAAAGAGGCTACTTGACTGAAAAGTTCCAAGAATTTAGTCACAATCCCAGACTTTATAATGCACTAAAACAAAGTTACAGTTTTTCGCTGTCGCTTTGGTACATTTCTCAGATCAGAATTGAAATTCTCAAAACTACTTGTTCAATCTTCACATCATTGTGTCACTTGTGCAAATCAAAAAAGCAGTTTTTCATTTCTTTGAACAAGTTGCAAATGCTTTGGTTCATCATGCAAATGATTATGTTCAATTCTCTGCTGTTTCCTACATTATCAATTGCTTATGTCATGTTGATCAAAATGTATTATAATGGGTCTCTGTGAATAGTCTCACCCCCCACAACATTTAGGCATTAGTTCATCGCATAAGTCTTTACATGCAAAATGGTTGAACAAGTTGTCATAATATGTCAAACATATCTCTATACATTTCCATTTGACTTATTTTTCTAAATCTGTCCTGAATTGGTAAATTGCTCCCAGGTGAATCTTGACTTTCTCCAACGAAGGGAAATGTGTGAAGCATTAGATCAACAAATGATCAACCAGTTTTCTGAAATTCTCAAAGGTGCATCTCATGAACCAACTGGCAAGTATATATATATATATATATATATATATATAGCCGGAGCACAACACAATGTTACAATGTCTGACAATGGAAGAACAAGAAATTGGACGGGGTCAACAGCCAGAGAGAAGAAGAAGAGGAAGAGGAGTGAGGCTGCGTGGAGGAGGAGTTGGGAGGCAAAACAGAGGAAGAGGCAGACGAGGCCTTTCTGTATCACAATGACATGGTCTGTCAACAAATTACAGTACAAACAGTAAAAGCGTAAATGTGAATCTTGTCCAGTCTCTTGCAATCAATACACTAAGGTGTAACTTACAATTTACAATAAGTGTCATCAAAACTTTAGCCATAGTTTACATCAGAACATCCCTCCAGAGTAAACTGTTATATTGACAACACGACTAAGTGATTTGACTGTCTTATCCGTACACAATAACACAAGGACTTTTCATCTGATGGCAGTGACATGTTCATTGACACAGATATTTACTTTTGAGAGATGAACTAAGGATTTTGAGCAAGAGACTGGCTTTTGCAGGTAATCCATGGTGTTTTGCTATTTGTACGAATTGTTTTGAGAAATTCACTTACTGTTTTGCAAATGTCGAGGATGATTCGAGAAATGTACCAAAGCGACTGAGAAAAACTGTAAATGGAATGGCTAACTAAACTACAAACGTAAATGCACATTAATTGAGTCTTTGGCCACTTTTAGGCAGTGAAAACAAGCTGTAAACACATAATCTTTTACACATGGCTAACTTGTTAGCAAACACTTGCTTATACACATGTCCAGCAGAGCAACATTAGCTTTAATTTGGAGTCATTTTTCAGACTATGTGATGAAGGTGAGCTCAATATTCAGTATCCTTTTAGCTCTGTTTTACACTTCAATAACCCCTGAGGGAAATATCTAGATTTATCTGGCTGTTAAATGCACTACTATGTTAACTAGCTAGTTGCTAACTGTGTCAGCTGCTGCTAGGCAGGTACTGTACAGTGGGTTTGAAGATGTACACTCTACACTGTACTTTACATTGTCTGCTGCGACTGTAACGATGCAATAAGAGTGACCAGAAACAGTAAAGATGTGACCTGGAAAACCAAAACAATGCGCTAAAGGCTAAATTGATGATGAAAATGCTCTTAAAATGATAAACCGCAGAGTCAAGAGGTAATTCATAGGTTTGTTACTATTAGCAGCAGCTTTCAAGTTTATGTAGTTGTGTGAGTTTTTAAAATGAAAATATTGATCATAGCAGCTTTAAGTTAAAAAATTTTGGCGCAACTGGATTCCTACAATACCATCCATATCATAATAAAACATATTTGAGCAGATGTACTCCACATACTTCTTGCTTATGCTTTATTATAGAAAATAGGTGTCCATATCCACATAACATTAATTACAACACATAATCTTATAATTTTTCTACTTTTATAAGGCGTCATTAAAAGCGACACTCCTCACGGCTAGAATATCTGAAATTTGATCAAGCCACATTATACAGTAGTCCCAGCAATATCAGCTATCTTAATGGATGCACTCAAAAATAAGTTTAGAGCTGTGTCACTTATACACATTTCATGAAGGACTAAAAATAGAGCAGAGCCATGAGGTTGACTACAATAGCACCACCAACAGTGAGTCACTAAATGCCTTTGCCTACGGACAGCCACAGATGATTTTGAACTAATCTGAAATTTTCCAATTTTACATAAGAGGTGACAGAATCTGATCACTGTTATCTGACCATAAGTAACTTAGTCTCTGTTTAGGGTGGAGGGGGTTAATGAAGTGGCAGATGGTGAGAGGACAGACAGAAAGGAGAGGATACAGGGAAAGTTTTGTTGTACTATCTTCAAAGTCTTTATTATCAGACTGTATCTAACCAGAGGGCTCAGTTTAATGAAGTTGTTTTTCATGTTCTCTCTCCCCCTCTGTTCCCATCTCCCCAAATGCCTCTCCTCTATGTCTTTGCTGTCCTCTTCTCTCTTTCTCTCCTTCTATTCTCTGCGTTCTTCTTCTCCCTTTGTGTTTATTTGCCCTTTTCACATCTGTTCACTTTTTTTTCATCTCTGACGCCCCCCCCCCCCCCCCCGCTCTCTCTCTCCCCCTCGTCTCACCCCACTTCCCATCTCTCTGTGTTCCTATCTCCCCCCCAGGTGGATTATCGCACAGAGGACGGTACAGCAAACGCAGGTTCAGATTATGAGTTTGCTGAGGGAACACTGCTGTTTAAGCCCGGGGAGACCCTGAAAGGTAAAAACAACAGTGACAGCAACAATTCATGATATATTTTCAAAAAACATGTCACTGAGACTAAGGCTCAAATAGCAGAGGTCATCTGCGGAACCGGAGGCAGATTTTTTCTCTCTGCTGGCTTCAACGAAAAGGATTATTGTTGAAATTATTTTTCAATGGCACCATTATCTATCTGTACTAAAATCAACATCCTACAATAACAATTCTTTTACCAGAGATCACAGTCGGAGTGATTGACGACGACATCTTCGAGGAGGATGAGTATTTCTACGTCCACCTCAGTAACCCTCGAGTGGTTGGTTATCCAGAGATTGGCACCGTCCCTCTGGATGCTAGTGCCACTCCCAAAGCTGTTCTGGGTGACAACCACACAGCCACAGTGACCATCTACGATGACGATCACGCAGGTAAGAGGAACCCATGGATAATCTGAAAGGAATTGCTTTTCCTGTAAATAATAACACGGAGTGACTACAGAGAGACACAGAGAAACTAAAATCACAGATGGAACAAAGCAGCAATTTCAATTTGGATTTTGTCTTTTGTTCAAGTTGGAACATGCAAATCCAGATGGATGTGTTACTTTGCTGCAGCAGGTAATCCCATGATATCCACTAAAATGTATCACAGGATGGTTTCAAAAGTTCCATTCCCCTTTTTCATTTACAGGACTTTGATAATACCCAAAGAGAATAAAAGTCCGGGAGGATGAGCGGAGGGTGGGCATTTACCTAATGCTTATTATCTTTTATCTAGAGAGAGTGGGTGGTAATCTATTATCCTCTCACTATATATACTCCTTGGAGAGCAGGTTAGTGAGTGAGAGCGTAGGTGTTCATCAACCACATCTTTCAAGTCTTTCTAGTGCTTCTCCCTTGTGACGTAATGTATTCTCCTTCTCTATTTTGTCTTCTCTTTCTTTCTTTCTTTCTTTCTTTCTCAGGTATCTTTACCTTTGAGAGTGCCAGTCAGAGGGTGAGTGAGAGCGTGGGTGTGATGGAGGTGAAGGTGCTCAGGACTTCAGGAGCCCGAGGCCTGGTAGCCGTCCCCTATCGAACCCTGGATGGCACCGCCAAAGGAGGGGAGGACTACGAGCTGGCTTCTGGCAAGCTTGAGTTTCAGAACGACGAGACTATGTGAGTCAATGATGTCAGTACCTGATATTTCAGAGACTGTTGATGCACATTTCAGACTGTCCAAAGTGTCTTTCGGACATCTGAATTCGTCCACAAGTATTATAAGTAATGTTATTTCTTTCCATTTACAATACATAGACTGAATACTTGCTGATATCACAGACAAGTCATTTGAATGATTTCCCAGGTTGTTCTATAACTGAGCAGTCAGAGGTCTCGACTGTGAATAAGTTCCAGTACAGGCTGCTCACTTCCTGGCAAAGTTGACCAACGGGCAGCTTCTCAGAAAATCCTGTCATATTCCTTCAGTTTGTCAAAAATATGTTTCTTGTATTAGCAAAATGTGACATGTTTTTAGATTGGCAGCGTCACATTCCTGCCTCTGTTTCCTTTCTGTGTGATTGACTCCCGCTCAAGAATCGCTGTGAAGGTTAACTGGGTGTTTAAAATGCATTTGCAGTATAAATAGCTCTATTAGGTAGATAACAGTGTAATAATGCCTCTCTTTAAGGTAGGCTACTCTGCATTAAAATGCCTGCACATGCATGTGCATGCACATACACACTTGCAAAATTGCTCTCGCTTCCTTAGGCACATGCATTTTTAATATGCTGATGTTAGCGGTGTTAAATTGACCAATACATAAAGCGGTTGGGAATGCAGTCTTACTCCTGGGGGCCTATAAACCAAGTGCTCAGTGTTTGTGTGTGTGTGGGAGTGTATTTGGTCTTGTATATCTATCTGTATGGGGACCAATTTGAGTTTCAGATGGTAAGAGTGAGGATGTTTCGCTCAGTTCTGGCCTCCTCAAAGTGCAGTTGGAATGACGAGGTTAAAAGCAGGGTTAGGCTTAGGACATTTAAACAGTGATACGTTTTTAGTGTTATGACATGGGTGTAGTCAGCATGTTTATGTCAGTGAATATCCTCCCAGGTATAATAATACAGATGTGTGTACTTGTGTGTGTCTAGGGGCAGAAAATGTTGGCAAAGCCATTCAAAAGCTGTCCATCTGTGGCTTACCCTCAGAGAAAGACCAGGAAGATGGAGTGTGTGTCTACCTGTGTGTTTGTGTGTGTGTGAGAGTGAGTGCTCTCATACTTCTGTATTCATTTTATATCTTGTGTGTGAGGGCACTTTTATCTTCAAAGGACTGTTTGAGGGTTAAGGTTAAGGGCTGGGGTTAGGTATGAACTGGTCTCTGGTTATGACGGTTAGGGTCTATGGTTAGAGTCTAGGGAATGCTTTATGTCAGCGACGGTCCTCACAGATGCAGGAGTACGACTGTGTGTTTGTGCCAGACAAAAATTCAGTTAATGGCTTCATGGTCATCTGATACCAGCCAGCCTCTAGGTAGGAGTGTCACTACAAGGGCAGTGTGTTTTTGCATGTGTGTGTGTGTGTGTGTGTGTGTGCGTGCGTGTGTGAAATGATGTACTATCAATGATGCAATCACTGCTCCTAGTGAACAGCGAGTTCAGGAGGGGATGAGAGAGGAGTGGGGGGAGTGGGGGGTGAGATAAGATAGAGATATACTGTAGGATCAAGGATGCCCTCTGGTAGCTCAGTAATAGTCCGTTGCTTCTGTGTCAGAACAGGAAACTAAAGAGAGGGCTGATGTGAATGGAGTCGAGATTGTAGCAGATTAGATTATGTGCAACTGAAACCACTGTTGTGTTTGCTACAAGAGGATTATACAGATATTCTACGCCAAAAAGGATGTAACTTTGTGGGTTAAGAGTAAACATATAAGACAATATAAAACAAATAAGCATCTTCTTCTGCTGGATGGGAATTATCAGCGCATGGCCCGTATTTCTGATGCATCTGAGAATCACTGCAGGAATCATACACAAACTTTAAAAAAGTCTCACCTTTTGATTAGGGCACTACACCCACTTTCAGCAAGCAGCACCCAGAGCTAAAAAAGTATGTGCACTAAGTTAAGTAGTTTTTCTAGTAGCTACACAATAGATTCAACACATTTAAAAGACTAACAGACAATTGTAGATCATTTGATGCAAGTTTCTATAGCACAGGTTAAGACTGAAAACACATTTTGTGAAAACTTTTTTTTTTTTAACAACAGTTAAAGCATTGCTCTCTGTTGGTCTGTCGGCTGGTCTGCCATTTTGGTCTGGACTGAAATATTGTAAGATTATAAATACCTGCAAAACAACCGGTAATTTCATCCGCCTCAGCTATACTGAGAGTAACGCTGATTAGCAAATGTTAGCATGCCGACATGCTATACTAACGCGGTGAACATGGTAAACATTTTACCTGCTGCATATGTTACTGCTACTCCTAGCCTTAGAGTTGCTTGCATGGCTGTAGACTCTTAGTCTTGTTGAATACTTTAGTGTAGTAGCTTTTTAGCCATTATCCCTATTTATTTTGACATAAGAAGGTTGTTGAATGTGACTTTGCCTCGGCTGCAGTATGATGTTGCAGATCTCAGGGTCACGGTTCAGCTGCATTAATGTGTCCTGCTCAAAACTAGAAAGAACTTGCACAAACAGGACCAAAACAGTATTAGCATACATGAGAGGCTCAGGTTCTTCTACTACACTCCACCACTACCATAATAACTCTGCTCCACTGTCCTCATCCTGCTGGCTCATGTCTTTTTGAAAAAACCCCAAAGACAGTGAGATGAGGGGGAATAGAGGAAACGGATGGTTGGTAGGAAAGACACGAGGGGCTTCGGACATGGTGCGCTGGAAAAAGCTGGGTGAGCGGACTGAAACTGGGGGAAAGGAGGGGACGGATCGATAATCAGATGTTTCCATGTAAAGGAGTCTGAGGATATGGAGAGAGGGATGTGACGGAGAGGAAACCCCACTGACATATTGATCCGTTTCTCCCGTTCTTTCCCTCCACAGTCCACCTTTTATTCAGCACTCTGTCTATCCTTTTGTCCTCACTCCCTCGCGTATTCTCTCTCCTCAACCGTCAATGCTCATCTGCGCTTCTACCATGTTTTCTTTCTTTTTTTCTTACTCTCTTATCCTCTCAGTCCATCCATCCACCCATGAGAAGTCCAATCAGTTCTTGACTTTGGGCTTAAGGTGGCTTACTACCTGCCTCATTATCAATATCCCACAAGCCCTTTCCCTCGGTTTATTTATCCCGCTTTTCGTTCTCATCTTTCTGTTCTTCCTTCTCTCACTTCCTCAGTCTCTTCCTTCACTTGTTCAGTTTGCACAATCTCGTAATATCCCCCCCCTTTTTTTTGTCTTTCCACACTGCTACCCCTCTCAGTGTGTTTTTCCTCCCTCTTCTACACTAATGTAAGCCCCTTTTTTTTCTGTCCTTTCTGTCTTTGCCTCATTACATTTTTCCATTAGTTGACCTTGAGTTTGCTTTTTCTTTCTTTCTTTCTTTCTTTCTTTCTTTCTTTCTTTCTTTCTTTCTTTCTTTCTTTCTTTCTTTCTTTCTTTCTTCAGCTCTGTCAAGTCTCCCCCCTCTTCCTCCCGTCCCCCATATTTCAGTTGGTATATTTTTAGAATTTCTTCCACGCAGGATGCGTTCTGTCATCCCTCTCCTCTACTCCTCCCTTGCCCCCCCCACTCCTTCACTCCTTCACTTTCTCCTCTACCCTCACATCCCTGTCATCTCATGTCTCTCCCCCCTCCCTTATCCCTTGCTCCTGCACACCATCGACTTCCTCCCTTTCCGTCTTTCCCCTTACCTATTTACACCATCAGACTTTTCCTCCCCTTTCTCCTCCCTTTTTGCCTTCCTCCCCCTGTACATGACACCTTTTCTTCTTCTTCCATCTTCTTTTTCTCACCTCCTCTACCTTCTCTACACCTCTTCCTGCTGCCATATTTCCTCCCTCTCCTCATCTTCTCCATCCATCCATCTCTGTCGAACTCTTTGCTCAGAGAAAAGGGACTTACTGCCAAAGCAATTGAGCTGGATCACAACCAAGACATAACTCAGCGTCCACACACTCCCTCCATTCTCTCTTGTCCCCCCTACAGTGTTTCTTCCTTCACTCATTCGTAATAGTATTGTTTACCGTTTTTGTCTATATAGATGCACTGAAGCAGCCCAGTAATAATCTGTCCCTTCTCTTGTTTATTCTGTTGGAATCAACTTTCCTAAAAGCTAGAGAAAACAGTAAACGAAAATGTCCGACCAATCTTGGGGAAAATCTGAAAGGCACCGAGGCCGAACTGACAAGAGCAGAGGAGACGAAAAGGTAGTGGAGAAGGAAAATAAACATCGAAGCGCAATTCTCAATTTTTTATGCCGCCATTCGTCAGAGGTCAGAGGTCAGGTATCAGCTGAGCGCTCCCTGGGGCCGATTACTTCTACTTCAGCAAGGTGGATGCTTGCTGAAATGTGCATGTAATGGGGCACTCCACCATAATTAGACCTAAAGTGGTTCTGAAGAAGCTCTGTCAAGTCTGAGAATATAACCCTGATGATGTCATAGTGACTCAGACTTGGAGACTACTGATGCATAACTGGAAGTCTGCGTTATAGGCTTGTAGGACTTTGAAAGACCCAGGTCCTGTTCCTTAAGCTTAGGAGGAGTTTCCACTGAACACCATACTGAAGACTCTCTGAGACGTGATCGTAGATTAATGAGCACCTCCCATCGAGTTGTAGGAGGCTCCAGAAACTGCAGAAAGAACCAAAAACTATATTACCTGAGAACTTTTATCATGGAAACTGATATTCCTTGTTGCCTTTGATATAAAATGAGTGATGAGACTTTAATTAGAAAATAAGAAAATTAAATTACACACTTACACATTTTTGCCATCGATGTCCTACTCTCCTTCCTCGTTTTCCCAGTGGCATTTTCAGCTTCCATATGTTCCCATTTCTTTGTATTTGTGGTGCGTACAATATGTTGTTCGCCATATGCTTACACAGTATCCACTACACTTATAGGGACTTATGCTGCCTCGTTTTAGGATCAGTGTGAATTTGAGAGAATGATGTTTGCCTTGAGCAGGAGCTAAATCAAGTTTACATGAATGTGAGTTATTAAGGGCAGCAAGCTGAACGTTGTGGATTATAAAACATCTCTTTGTGTCATTCACAGCACCACTGACAGCTGATGTCAATAAGATCCCACCGGAGTGTGTGTGTGTGTGTGTGTGTGGCTTCGCTCTTGAATGCTTCTTTGGGAAACCCACTGTCCCTCTTTAAACTTGGTTCCTCTAATTTAAGACTTCGTGTTAACCAGTGCACCGCCCTGTCATTCAAATTATGGGGAAAGTAGTATAGCAGTGTAAAACGTGTGAATGGAATAAAGCATGGACATGAATTCCCACAGAGAAATCATCTTTTCATACACACTCTTCAACAGCACGTGCGAGGGGAAAGAGCGAGGAGTATAGAGTCACAGAGCCAAGGTTGAGGAGGACGAGAAAGGAACTAGTCTGCGTTTCATGACTTAATGATGAAGCAAGAGCAGAAGTGATGGAGAGAGGGAGTAAATTAATATGTGTGTAAGTGTGTTAATATCAGTTTATTATTTTCTTAATTTTTTCTGTGGGAAATCACACTTACGCATATGCAGCATACAGCACAGTGAATATATTTATTCGCTATGTAGACTCCAGTATGTACTGCAGGAATGAATTAATTCTCTCTGTTCGGTCAGACGGTGCTTTGTTTACTTATCTCTCTCTTGTTCGCCAGTGGAGTCTGTTCCCTGCATCTCTTTATCTGTCTGCAGCTCATCTCTGTTTTCTCTCTATTTCTTGTTGTTTTTGTTAATCAGAGGGCATGTGTGTGTGCAGAAGTCAAAGACAAAGTACAGTGTGTGTGTGTGTGTGTGTGTGTGTGTGTGTGTGAGAGAGAGAGAGGGGCGCTCAGCAGGACCAGTTTATTCTTAGCCTTCCTCTGACCTGCAACTCAGTGCATAGTCACAGCCAAGACACAGGCAACACTGTGTGAGTGTGTGTGTCTGTGCGTGCGTGCGTGTGTGTGCGTGTGTGTGTGTGTGTGTGTGTGGCGCTCTCCCCTGGCTGCTCATTATAAATTTCAAACAGGTGTCGCCATCAAACTGCGTCAACGCCTGTTCAATTACCGCCTTCCCCTGTGTGTGTTCAGGATGTGTGTGTATGAGCGTGTGCATGCACTCACTTCCTTACAAACCACCTCCAACATTTTTGGAAGATAAACACTCCAAATGATGCTTTACTATTTAAAATTGAACTTGAGGATGCAGCTGCTAACATTGTTACAACAAAAACACAGTTTCAGTCTCGGAAACGTAGTGATGTTGTGATTTGCTAGCAACGTTAGCATTGTAGCTAAGGTGATGCCATGTAGTACATCGCCCCTGGGAGTTTCAGAGGGGTAAATACTGTTCGGACAATGTGGAGCATTTAGGTTGACCAAGCGTTTAGGTACATTTAATCCACTTCTTACAGTTTTCCCTTGTATTTTTGGTTTTGGAAAGACAAGACCCTTCACTGTCTTTATATATTGAGTTTAGCCCTTAATACAGCCCCATGCACGCCTCCATGACCCGCCTACGGTTGCTAAGCTATGGATGGTCAAATGTAGAAACCTCATTGTCCTGTGTAGACAACAGCACAAATCGATGAGAAACCTTGCCCTCAGTGGGAGAGAATGATCATCATCATCAGTCATTTTGCTTTCTGATTCATCACTACACGATGTTGAGTTGTATCGATTATAATCCCAGCATCCTGCCATGTTGCTTCATGTGTTAATGAAGCCCAAACACGACGTCTTAGTTGTTTATGACGAAGCTGTCGGAAGAACTGTGATCATGCATTAGGTTGCTGGTGAAGGAGAAGTCTGCTTGTAAGTTTTAAACAACACATTCTCCCGTTGGCGAGATGTTTCTGGGAAATAAGAGAGACACAGAGGAAATACGCGGAAAGTGAGAGTGTGAGCCTGTGTGTGTGTGTTTGTGTGCATGTGTGGGTGGGTGGGTGAGTGCGCGCGTGTGTTACAGTGCTTATAAAGTGTTTGATATTTGCAACCTGTTTCTCCGTCTGTCACCAAAGTAGGGTGACTAACCCAAAGCTGTTCCCAAAATAAAACATCCTTTGAACTCCAAATCCCCGAACTCCAAATGCACTGTACGACTGCGTAAGAGTGTGTGTGCACTCGAGTCTTTCTGCACATGTACATACAGATGCATTCATGTTCGTGTGAGTGCTTCACTTTGCCTGCTGCTACAAGTGCATGTCTGTGTCTGTGTGTGTATGTGTGTGTGTGTGTGTGTGTGTGTGTGTGTGTGTGTGTTTGTGTGTGTGTCTCAAAATCTCTCTATATTTGCATACAGTCATTTTTGTTGGGTGTCACATCATCTGTTCTGCTTATTCCTACACACACACACACACACACACTTGAGCATCTTTAACATTCTCCAAACAATCAGCATGTTTGCACATTGTGCCCTTCCTGCTTATCAGCACACTGCTTAATAAACTGTTTATCACAGTGGCGTGCCGTCAGGATAAGTAAGGCAAACAGTGCTTTACTAGTTAAAGCTAAAAACAAGCATCAATTAAAACCATACAGAGGTCAAAGTGATATCGCTCCTTACATCTCAGGACAGCGTTGTCTCCCAAAAAAATGTACCTCTTGTGGCTGCAGCAGGCTACTGTCTCTGGAAGCTGGCTTGACCTCCAGCGATTGATTGTATCTACTGTTCTGTCATTTTCGTGGGCGTGACCGTGTCCTGTTGACAAAGGCTGGGGCTTGTCAAATAGAGAGGGGAACAGCATTTTTTGGACGTTTGACCATTGAGGAACTCCTGGGATCTTTGACGGGAGACTAACATCAGCCAAGTGTGTTTGTCAAGCTGCCCTTGACTCAGCTTGCACTGTTCGGAGATCAGTTATGATATTGCGCGCATTATTATAGACATGCGAGGATACATGTGGAAAGTCTAGTTGTGCTTTAGAAAATTACTTCAGCAGTCTTTTCTTCCTAAGCGATAAGAGGCAGCAGTAGTAAGTAATTACACTGTGATTTTTCATCTCAAATCAGTATATGACATCTTATTTAATAACCTTGGTCAACCCAGGAGTTAGGTATTGTGGAGCAGCTTTTAATAACTCCTTTTTCAAGGAAAGCTTTCATAGATAATTATTCAATTTACGTAGTTAACCGTGGCATGAAACATAATAACCAAGCCTTTTAATTCTGTTCTGCTTTTTTGTTATTTTAAGACATCTTTTGGTCTGTTGATCAAGGATCAAGTTTCTCTGATCTGCAGTGAGTCTGAGGAGGTTGAGGCAGCATGTTGAGGCAGGAAAATAGTAGCTGGTTTTGTAAAAGTCACTGCGTGTCTCTGGTTTATCATCATACTGAGATTAAACTGGTTTCAGACAGCAGCTCGGATTTTATTCTTCAATGTTAGCCTGAGTCTAAGCAGGTGCTGTTTACCAGATGTGACTGCTGTTGTGCATCATGGGTAACGACACAATTAACCAATCATACAGTGAAGTATGAGACTAAAAAACATGTCATTATAAGGATGTTCGCATGAATCACACGTGTTAGAATTGTCAGCTGTTCGACCGTTGGCTGTCACAAACACAGCATGAACAGAAGTTGTATGCTGTATGCAGAGTCGGTTAAAACCAGCCTCTGGTAATAGATCATGCAGTTATGAGGCCGTGTTGTTGTTTGTGTTGTTGTCTGTTAGTGTATTTTTTGTTTTCCAAAGATAAAGAGGACAAGCACATTGTCTTTTTCTACTCATCAGTAGAGTCTGTACACTAGAGCTGCTATAGAAAGTGCAGTACTGTAGAAAAAGCACTCTTGAAGCTTAGTTTAACATTAGACCGTCAGTATTTGTTGTGCATTTCAGGACTGTTTTCACACTTGGCAGCAACATTTTTTCCTCCCATCTGTTCTACACACACCACATCCTTTCAGGTTCAAATAGCAGCCTGCTAATGGGCAGATAAACACTTTCAGCTTCCCCCTGTTTCTCTGCTGAAGAACGTCATGGATTCCTCCGTCTCCATAAGGATGGCAGGGTTTTCTTCTTTCTTCTTCTCTCTGTTTGTTGCCTTAGCAACTTTTGATCCCTCCCTTCCATTGTAAGCACAACAAAGGGGAGACAACAGAGATGGACAGAAAAACAGAAAGATAGGGAATAAAAGGGAGAAATTATGGGTGTACAAGACGAAGCAGTTGTCGATTTTTGATTTGTGATTTTCTTCGAAGGATTTTTTTGTTGCACTGAAAGTTGAAAAACTGAGCGCAGTGTTTTGTGCTTCACATTATTTTTGCCTTCCAATTTTCTCTTTTATTTATTTAATCTGTTATTGAATTTCTGTAACATCTCTTGTCAGATTCTACCAGTGTGTGTGTGTGTGTGTGTATGTGTGTGTGGGATGCACATCCATTGTTTGTTCTTTAATTAGTAAAGGAAATCATTCATTTGCCAAATGGATTATGAAGATTAGCAGAGCAAAAGAGCAAATCACATTTTGGCATAGTCATGGTCTGCCTGACAGAGAGAAAGACGAAGGACAGAAAGAGATGAAGACGGAAAAAAAGAGTCGGTGGAGTAAAAATGAAGACGGAGGGGAAAGAGAAAGAAAAAGATGAAATCAGCCTCTCTCTCCATCATCTTTCATTTTGTGCTTTTATCCTCTCTTTT
The DNA here is from genome assembly GCF_021018895.1 of Seriola aureovittata. Taxonomy (NCBI): domain Eukaryota; kingdom Metazoa; phylum Chordata; class Actinopteri; order Carangiformes; family Carangidae; genus Seriola; species Seriola aureovittata. Next base: position 6,720,902 of record NC_079386.1, read on the forward strand.
CCTCTCCCTCTCCTTCCTGCTTCTTCTTGTTTCTCCTCCTCCTCCTCCTCTTACGCTCTCTCTCTTCGACCCCCACCCTTCTCCTCATCTCCTCTAATGTCAGAGCAGTCAAAGTTAAGAGGCTTAAGTCAACATCTTTAACAACTTTAGAAGCTTTTCTGTGTGTGCAGCCGTTTCTCTCCGTGTGTGTGTTATGTTTCAGCTGTGCATTGAAATCGATGTGGCAGCCGCCGTCTGTTGTTTGCCTATTGACGTAGAAAACTCCCTGCTACTGTAATTCGACTGGCTGCCTTACACACACACATACCCACACACACCTCTGGCTTCGACCAACCACAATTTCAACTCATTTTTAATCCCCGCCTCTGGCTCCGCTCAGCGTCTTTGTCTTGCAGCGCTGCTGTATAACAGTAGAAAAGTCCCTTGGTTTGTGGGTCTGAGACGACACCAACAACCCGGCACTTAAAGTTACAGTGATGGATTGTGTAGAAGTGGTTCAGACAGGTGTGTCGTGATGCTAAAATACAAAACGGCTTTCAGTCGAAGCAGCTTTGACTTTGAAATGCTAACCCTGCTGCCTCTGTCTGTGCCCATCTGCTTTTTTTGCCCCTGTTATTGCTGCTTCCTCTTCCCCTCCATACAGCTGTGTCTTTGTTATACAATTCTGCCATTTAGCTTCTCTGTTGCTCCCCGTTGCTGTTCTTTTTCAGTCTCTCTGTGTCTCTCTTTTTCTACTTCTTAGCCCTGTGGTTGTTTTTTTAGCCCTGCAGTCCCAGCAATTTTCTCTGCCAAGCATACACACACTCGCACAAACACACCCTATGGTCAGAGTCCCACACACACACACACACACACAGAAGCACAGAAGCACATGCATATACCGACTCTTGCCAACAAATCCCTGTGATCAAACCTCCGTGGACTGCACACACCCTGTAATCACGGCTCGGAAACGTACCGTGAGGCTGTGGCAACAGGCTGCTGGTCCTCTGCCCTTCCATGCCCGTGATTAGAGCCTTGACAGGGGGCAGAAACACCCACTATACCTCCTTCTACTCCCTGCTTCCCATCTGCCCCGGGGCCACCCTGTTCCACTGGCCCCCACCCTGCCACACCGAGACCACATTAAAGGCCTGAGTGCTGGGTTCACTGACCAATGAGGCTGTGGTAGAAAGTCCAGGGTGGGTCAGCTGGGGTGCCACTTTTCCATTTATTTAGTCTGACTGCAAGTTTTTTTAAACACTTCCTCAGCACACTAAATTAACTGCTACATATATGTAAACGCTTGGATACGGAACATGGTAGGCCTTTTATGAATCCATTAAATTAATTATACCATCCTTGGATTTCTCTTATTAACAAACATGCCATTTCTCTAATGCCTCTGTTTCACACCAATGCTCTTGTTTTCGGTTTTCCAATGAATCCAATGTTTCCTCTGTGTGTGTGTGTGTATGTTTCTGGAGGATGAACATGTGGGAAGTGGTTTTTAAAAATTAGTTCTTCACTCCTTCCACCATCTGCCGTCGAAAGAGCCTGAAAGAGCTGGAAGAACAGCGCCCTCCTTCTTCTCTGTTCATTAATGCATTCTAGGACGTAGGCAGAAGAGGCTCGACCTCTGCGCTACGGCAGAAGTTTTCAGAATCTTTTTGACCCTCAGGTTCACAAATTCAGATAAAATTCAAGTGGCTCTTCTGAGCTTCTATTGTACATGACTGAAAAATGGTAACCTGATAGGATAGGGGATAGAACAAACAAAATTCTATTGATCGACTCATTGCTTTAGTTACTATTTCACAATCCGGCGCTTATAAGATTCAAATCCACTGGGCCTTTCTTTGCTTCCCTACTTTTCTCCCCTCTTGTTTCCTCTGAACTTCTATCAATTCACATCCTGAAGAGATTTGGCAAGTAAAGTCTGTTTCATCTGCCACACTGAGTGCATGGGCTCATATTACCCAACAGTTCAGCCTCCGATTGGTCAGAGGGCATTGTTAAATTCACTTAGAGCAGTGACCTCTGTTTGTGCATGATTGGATACTGCTCTGATGGCAGTATCAAACTAATGAAGTGGAGTGAAATGATAACGCAGCCTCAGACTATCCCGTGGCGGGGATTACTAAACTCTTGTCCAGTACAAAAGAGAATCACTGGTCAGATTTTACAACGAATAAGATAAGTAGTCTGATTGCAAAAAGTGTTAAATGCAGTGCAATTAGGTAATAAGTGCGTGGATAACAATGTTTCTGAATTTGATTTGAAGAGAAAGAGGATTGAATTTAAATAAAATGATTTCCTATGTTTTGTCTCTAGAAGCAACTCAGTATTGATTGTAGGTGATGATAATAACAGTGCTCAATCAACAGTCTTTCATTCACAGTGAATGAAAAACACAGCAAAGAGGAATTTTGGGAAAAATAATCAAGTCATTCATGCTTGATCTTGATTGCATTTAGGCATCAACCGTCAGTATCTGCTCGTGATGTGAGCAGAATCCATCTGTGTGTCTTCACACAATGTTTGGTTCTCGAAGCTTGTTGATGTAAGAACTAGTTAGTAAACTGCTGCTACCTGTTGATTTCCTGGTACTTCCAGCTAACATGCTAGCCATTTGGGACTTGCTAGTGCTAGTAAGCCACAACCGCTCCTCAAGCCTCTCTCCATAGTCTCTGGTGGGATGCTTATTCTCTCTTTTACCCCCTCTAAAAATGACATCATTCGAATTCAGTACATGTCGGGTAGCAAAGTGTAGTTTCTTTTCTCAAGTTGTAACACTCCTCGATAATGACATCTTGTTTGAATACTCATTCATGCTCGTCTTAGTTTAGTGACTGTCTTTTTATTCCTGTTTATTAATCTTTTTCACTAATCTTTGCGACTCCACTGAGAGAAAAATGTAAAAATTTAGCATTTCTGCTGTATCACCACAATTCTGTCATATTAGATCAGTTGTGTGGTTTATCACGCTACCAATATCAGTCCCACAGAGGATATAGATTAGTAAGCTCTTACATCAGTCAGGTGGAGACCCACCCATGAGAACCTGTGACCTGTTCGGGGTCTCGGCCCAGAGATTGAGAAACCCGACTCTGACATGATGAATGCACGCTGCTGTGGAAGAGTGATGAGCCAGTTCTTGACTGCAGTAGCTCAGGGTAATCTGGTATGATACACACGCACACACACACATACACACACACAAACACACACACACTGATGTCAGAGTGATTAAATCACTAATAGCTTGCGGAGGAGACAATGTGACTCACACAAGCTCTCCATCTCAACTCACATCCCTCACCCTCCCTCTCAGTACTCTTTCCGATACAGTTCTTCTTCTCCTCTCCATCTGACACGTTTAACTCATCGTCTCTTTAATCTTTCTGTCTCCCTGTTTTCCCTCATTCTGTCCGTCTTTCTCTCTTCTTTTATCTTCCCCCAACTCTCTCCGTCTCCATCCTAATATCATGCCCCGATCTGCCCCTAACTCCTCAACATCCATCCTTCTATCAGTCTCTCCTTCCTCTCCTTTATTAATCACTTTAGATATCTTCTCCTTCTCCTTCTTCATTTTACAGGATGATATATCATCCCTCACCGTCTTATCGTTCACCCATCCGTTCCTTCTCACCTCTTCTGCTCTCTCCTTCGCTGCATCGCTTCTTCTAACGGCTTCATCACTTGCCCTCCATCTTTATTGCCCTTCACTTTATCATCGTTGTCTTGCATCCTTCCTTGCCTTAAGTTTATTGTTCTTTTTTTCCTCTGTGAATGTTAAAGGAACATGGAGAGGAGGTACTAAGAAAGTTTTTAAAGGGCAGACCTTAAATACACACACGTACATTGTATGTACATTTGTTGTGAACCATTATTAGTGTACTCCATGGCTTGTGATTATTGATTTCTTTCTTATAAATGCATTGCCAATAAAGCTTAGTGTAGAGACCGTAAATGGTCGGTAAATACTGGTCAGAAAAAGCGGTCGCGATGGCAGATGAAGGGAAAACTGCATGGAGAGAGATGTGCATGTGAACAGAGAGAGAGATGCCGTGAACAAACAAATATCCTGTGTTGTGCTCTTGAGAGTGCACAGATTCATCTAAGTGCATGTTGAATGAAGGGACAGAGAGAGCGAGGGGTGGTGGCGGGGGAGGAAGGTGGTGGTGGTGGTGGTGGTGGGGGGGGGGGGGGTTTCTGTAGAGGCTGTAAAAAAGAGTCGAGACTGATAAGAGAGGATAAAGGTGAGATGCAGATTAATGGAGGAAGAAAGGGGAACCAAAGGAGACAGAAGAAAGGAAGAGTGTCTAAAGCTAGAATGTAGATTTAATTTTACTTCAATTTACATAAAAAGCTGCTTAAAGCTGCATCACTCCGTTTATATAAGCAGTGGGTCAAATGACTTTGTCTAATGTGGAAGGGGTTGCTCATAGTGATTAGCTGACAAAGGATTGTTGTCAGGTTTTGCAGTTCCCTTCTTTGCGGATTATTTCAGCGCCTTTTAGCTCATTGTTTTGGTTTTATCGTGAAATGCTAGTGTCATGATTCACTCTCACGGCTCTCACCGCGTTTCCAAAGAAACCTCTGATACATACACGCTGTACGTGACCTTTCTAGCACTAAGCAGCAAAAAAACAGCAAGCTGTTGAACGTTTTGGTGCCATTAGCAGCTAAAGAGCCAACATGAATGTTTGTCCATATTTGCTGGATGCGTAAATAGGCAACTGTTTGCTAACATGTTATTATGAGGTGATGATAATGTCAAGTTTGTGTTTACAACTTGTTTTGCTGCCCACAAGAAAATCTGTTAATGCTGCTTTGAAATGTGGAAAACCTTTAAATGCATTAAAATGGCCAGACAGAGGAATAATCAATGGGAAATGTTCAAATGAATATTATGCAATGTGGTTTTCCTCTAAATGGGTTGAAAGAAGAGTGAAATCTCTTGAGGGAGGTGTTCAGCCATAGTTTCAGTTCACTTAGTTAAATCTAGACCTCCCTCTGTAACCCATATCCCACTTAAACTGTTCCTTCAGGAGAAATATTGAGACATTATGATTCAAAGATCTCCAGTTGGGACTTGCAACCAATGTTTTTTAATATGTCAGTCTAAATGTTATTGTTAACAGGTTCAAAATGCAGCTGGGAAATTGTACGATCAATTACATTAACTTTTATAATTCACATATGCACCACTCGATACACAGTAATATTCTTTGTGGCCCTGACTCTTAATTTTCCCTGATGGTCAAAGATAAAAACCTCTTACAACCTCCAGGTTATAAACACACTTGTGCAGATATTGTGAGTGATAGATAAAAGACAGATAGATATACGAAGGCAACATAGGAGGAGAGTGAAGGTGTCAGGGGAAGATGAATAGGCCCAGGGACAGGCAGTAAATGAGAATGTAGGAGATAGAGAGAGCGGGAGAAAGACGAATGGATAAAGGAGGGGGGCAGAGACAGAAAGACATACACAGACGGAGTCAGGGGAAAGAGAGACAGATGAATCGCTGGGAGAAAAGACAAGAGAGAGAGGAAAGGGCAGGTGCAGGTGGGAAGTGAAGAGAACGGGAGCAAATGATGGCTAGAGGGAGGGAAGTAAAACAAATAGGGCAGGAGGAAGAGAGGGAGGAACACGAGAGTGGCTCACATTTGGTAAGACCAACTGTTGGCACCCTGGGTGGTGAATGGAGGGATGTGAGGAGGGGAAGAGGGGCGAGAGAGAGGAGGAACAAGTGAGGGAGATCGAGAGGTGGGAGATAGAGGAGCGGTAATTTTTCCTGTGCCAGCGGCAGAGTGAGAATTAGGAGGTGTGTGTGTGCGTGTGTGCGTGCGTGCGTGCGTGTGTGTGTGAGTGAAAACCTTTGGCAATCGGCCGCATGCAGGCTTGGCAGCGGTTGGCATGACGATATATATATCCCACTGCTTAAAGACTCTCACCTTGAGCTGCTAATGTCGGTCAATCAAACCAAAGGTGCCAGTACACACAAAGCAGATTGTCTATATTAGTGAGCACCACCACTAATTACACTCATTCTCTAGCAGCAGCCCACCAGTGGGCCTGCCATACAAACCCTGGCTTGGCAACTGGTCAAACTGGCCCATGGAAAGCGCTGCGTAGGCGTAAGATGCTTCCAGTTACAGGAAACTTCCCCTCAGGGCTCTACAGACCCTGGTGGTGAGGAACGGATCTGGAGGATGAGAACATCTTCATTAGAGGGAAACTTCTGATCGGTGGTTTGATTGGAGATGCTGAGCCATCCACAGCTGAAGTGGTGAAGGAGGTGGAGGTGGGTCACAAATTCTTCACCGTGCTGAATTGACAGCTGAATGACAGCGGAGAGGGAGGACGCTATGAAAGTGTGACAGTTTACAAGTGATGGGCTAAAGGCCAGTGTGTCAGGTCGTGACTGTGGTCAGACAGGGAGGAATAAGAAGACTTCAACAGCCTTAAAGCTGCGTTCAGGGGAAAGCAAAGGAAAACTAAATGTCCTGATGTCCAATCCAAACAACATAGACGCTTGTGAAACAGATTTCGCCTGTGCGTTATAACATTCTTCAAACAGCTCGGGTCTCCATGGCAGCCCCCTTATTTGACCAGAAAATAAATATCTGATGAGAAGCTTTGAAACATACATGAGAACAGACGAGATGACAGAGAATGAGAGAGGGGAGGAGGATAAAAGAACGAGGGAAGACAACACAAGAGGAGGAAGGACGAGTTCCTGTCACTCATTTATCCGTTTGTCTTCGGCACTGCTTGTTTTTCATCATTTTTTCCAGCCATGATAAAGATGGAGGATGAATGAGGAGTAATCAAGATGAAGTAATGTCTGTCTGTCGGGTTATTTCTCTGCGTTTTTGTCCGTCTCTCATTTTTCGCTCGTTCTTTTCATTGTCTTTGAAAATCTTCTTCCCATCCTGCATTTTACTCGCTTTCATCTCTTCATCTGTTGTTCTCCATTGACTGAACCATCCTTCATCCTAACATTCATTGGCTTGTTTTTAAATTTCTGTATTCTTTATCTCAATTTCCTTATTTGTTTTCCATCATGAACCCCCTCTTCCTCCACCCATGTCTCCGCACATCTCTGCGCTCTGTGAAAAACTGATGTATAATTGAAAGCCACTAAAAGGGTTTGCGGGAGGGGGAAGAGTGGAACCGGCAGCGCTAACGTTTAAACAACCTTTTCTGAAAGACAACAATAACTTCAGGATAGGGTGGCCATCAGGTATCTTGGTCATTATCACTATGGCAACTGCCTGTTGACAGCCTCAAGTTGAAACACTGTCAAGCTGAAGAGTCTGGGATTGATGATATGTACTGCACACTGTTGTGTACAGATTTATATTTATAAGATGCCAAAAATGCTTTAATACGGTGTCAAGATTTGACTGTTGCCATGTGTCCTTGTTAGTGAAAAGTGGAGAAAATCGATAAACATCAGAAAACAGATTAAGAATCTATAATTGTACTGCAGCTGCAAAGCCAATTAGCATTCAGTTTACAAGTACAGATGAACTGTGAAGATCTGCAAAGTGTCTTAAATTTGAGCTCACTTCTCAAAATAACTGCTGCCTGTTTCTCACGCCCGAGGGACAAAATGAACAGCTGCCTTCTAAATGATGAATTATTATTCCAACGGGCGACAGTAGTCGTCACAGTTCAAGTGATGTTTTCCCGTCTCTTTTTCAAAATTGTGCCATTTTCCAGGGCTGAGCTGTACTTCTTCCTGGGAAGGATGCAAAATGGCTGACAGCACAAGCTATTACATAAACTATTACATAAAGTCAAGTGTTTGGTCAAAGCCCTGACCCATGATGAACGAGCCACATCAAAAAACTCTCAGCTGATTCACAGATTTGTGCGCTCGGATGAGGTCGGGCGATTCCCCTCGGAGGCAAACAGCGCGCCGTGATTCCTCTGTACCCAAAACCCATCACGGAGTCGGGCTGGGGTCCTGATATATTCTTTTCTAACTTTCTGATTGGGCACAAATTACACTTATAGGAGGGCGAACTGCGATGTGAAAATGTCAAGAGACTGGGTCTGTCTGTCTCATATGATTGAAGACGTGAGCCTCAACTCTTCAGCTGCACTAAGCCCTCATTCCTGACTCCATGCACTGTCGGTGCGAATCAAATTCTGTTTCTTTTTTACATGTATAGTAGTATATAAAAGATGTAAATGAAGTGTTCATTGCTGCGAATGTGTGAAGGTTACACGTGCAGTTGATTCACACTTCTGTGCACAATTACAGAGGCCGTTCATCACTAATTCACTTCCATTCACTTATTTTTGGTCATTTCGCATATTTCCTTTAAATTTTAATTTCCACTTCCCCTTCATTTTCTCTTTTGCTCCCTCATGAAAACTGTTAAGTGCAGTCCTTTCCTCACAAGGCGCTCTCCAAGTAACACATCACAGAAAAAAAACACACACACGGGCAGAAAGAGAGGGTAGGGGTATGAAAAAAATCTCAATTAGGGCACATAAATCAGCAGAGACGAGCACATTTTGTTTTCTTACTTTCCTGCTCCAAATAAAAAGAATATATTTAGCAAAATGTGGCACCAGAAATAACACAAATATCTACAGATTACATCCTCTCATGTAAATCCAATGAAGAGTTTTTTTTGTCATCCTGCTGCTACTCCGCTTGAGATTCAAATCTCATCGTTTCTCACCAAAAACCACTTTCTTTCCTTCTTCCTCCTTATCCTCCTCATATTCCCCTTCCATGTCTCTCGCTCTTTTCTCCTTCCTCCCCTTCTTTAGCCATCACTCCTCTCTCTTTCTCTGTCAGCCTTTTCCTTCGTTCTCCCTTCACTCTTTTACATCGGACATTTCTTGCTACTATTTCTTTTCTCATCCTCTCCCCCATCGTTTTTTTCCTCCTCTGTTCCCAGCAGATAACAGTACAGTAGCTGCACTGGATAACAGTGCATCGTGCAGATTTGTGTGTGTTGGGTATATGTGTGTGTGTGTGGGGTAATGTATGCATGATGTCATTTGTGACATAGCTTAATCCTACACAACTTAATACAGATAGGAGGGCATCAGCGTGTGTATGCTATCCGGGGCTGATCTACAGATACACAGATACACTTGAGCATGTTCAATGTATGAGGTGTACAAGCGGCTGTGATGTGTGTGCATTTATTGTACGTCTGTATGTAAATGTGTGTGATACTCGTCTTTGTGTTTTGTTGTCTCCGTGGTTTCCATGGAAACCATACATCCTCCATACTATATCGCGCATAAGCATTTCAGAGATTCTAACGCACTCCCTCCCTCCCTTTTCATCCTCGCTCATCTGTCATTCCCCTAACCCTTGTGAGAGTCTAGTTCAGGCAGAAAGCCCAAACACTGGGCTCTCAAAATGTGAAGTGTGTGTGTATGTGTGAAGTTCTCTCAAGTCTCCATCATGGGTTTGCATAGCAACCGATGGGCTGCAGCTGGATTTATGTTCAGCACACAGACAAAGCCTCTTGTGCAGTTCAGTGTAGGGTTTCACACATTAATTGTCTTAGCGTCATTACCATGCCCTAGATGCATGTGGCATACATTATCAGGTCACGCTGTGCATTCAAAATCTCATTTACACTCTTGTTAGCAGTGGCAATATCACAAAATATACATTTGTGAAAACATAACTCGAAAGATATTTAAATCCTGATCAGTTACTTTTTTATTGTTAACAGCAAATAAACATTTACACCCCAGAGTAACCTTGATATGTTCCTTTATCACACTGATGAAAAGTCATTGAGTTTCCATTCAGAAACCTAGCGATTTATTTTGCGTTAAGAACAAACTGAAAGCAGCCTGTGAAATCCTGTCTGCGATACATTTTTATGGATTAAAAGTAACATGTTGAGTTTAATGGAATATCTATTTTCAAAACTCCACCGTTGCCTCTGGAGCTTTTCACTCACATAATCTTTGCAAAAAGATGAACATTTCAGTCTAATTTGGCGCATACTAGAATCTAAAGATGTGAGACGGAGGCCCTGGACATATGAAACCCTTTAATGGAGAACCAGAAAGCTTCATCCGTGTGTTTTCTAACTGACCCGACTATATTGAATTTCCTGTGTGAGAGGCAGGGGAAATCTTATCTTTTCCTCTTCTGCTCTCGCCTCACCTGCTGTTTTTTTTTTTCCTCTCACTTCATTTCCTTGTCCCTTCCTCATCCTATCTTCTTGTCCTCCTTCGCTTACCTTCTCTCTATCACAAACTAATCCTCCTCCTTCCATGTCTGATTCTGTCCCTCTTCTTCACCCTCCGCACCTATCCGTCTCTGTCTTCCCACACACACCAGAGATGCTACTGTTATTACTCACCGCAGCTGGAGACCACTTAGCATGGGTGTGTTTGTGTGTGACACAGAGTGTGTGTCTGTGTGTGTGTGTTGTGCGGTTTCTCATTATGCGATCCATAATATCATTAAGAGGGGCAATATCTCACCCCTTAAAAGCGTTTTATCTCGCTCGCCCTCTCTGTTGGCCTCCCTCAAACTGCCTCCACTCAGACAAGAAGAGCTGAATGAAGGATTTCTTTCAACCTACTTGCTCCTGTAGATGTGTGTGTGTGTGTGTGTGTGTGTGTGTGTGTGTGTTTGTGTGTGTGTGTTTGTGTGTGTGCATGCGTGTGTGTGCGCACGACAAAGACAGAAAGATTCAGTGTCTCATATCACTCGATCACACACAGTGCTGCTCTGTTTTTTGCCTTTCTGCGCTTTCTACGATCTTTAAACACTAAAAAGCTGCTGTCTCTCAGAGTCCCACTAACTCCAGTGTTAGCAGTTTTCACGCTGATTTGTGTGACGGTAGATACTGTAGAACTGCATTTTAGTAGAAAGAAACTCAGTTATTTGATTATCGGCGCTACGGTTAATCAGAAAAGTCAAAGTTGTCAGCCTGCAGTTTAACTACATCATCCATATACAGTATCGTCCATTATGTAAAAGCAAGTTAATATCATGGTGTACACTGACCTACAAAGCTAAATCACAGTAACTACATATTTAGCCAAAGTTGTGTGGACACCGGAATATATTTTTTTTGACATGTTTATCATATGAAAAGTAATTATGTCATAGAAATGTGAATTATTACATAACAGAGCAAATTTCCCTCTAATGTCTGTCCTCTAACCTCCCTGTCCCACGAGAGACCAGCAGGAGACAGCTAATACTAGAGAGAGCTACGTGATCTTAATCTTCTGACATAGAAGAAAGCTAAATTTACCAAATATGCTTCTCCGTCTTATGTAATTTAAATATTTCGATGATCTGACGTTTTAGAGATCCAGTCTGTTATACCACATAGAATAAGAGATGCAGCAAATGCAAAGATGCAATGCAACGATGAAGATCCAGAGTAAAAACAGAAGACAGACAAAGTTAGCGACTATCTACCAAACATAGCGGAGCTTTCAGAAGTCAAAGATATTTCCCCTCTGAAGCTGGTGGAGAGCAAAAGTTGAGCTACAAGGAGACTCTGCTGCCTCCCTTTTCTACTGTAATCAAATCACTGTAATCCTGTTTGTTGCTGTTGTTGTTGTTGTTGTTGTTGTTGTTGTTGTTGTTGTTGTTGTTGTTGTCGTCGTCGTCGTCGTCTGGCGTGCTGATGGTACAAGATGTACATATAGTACAAGATGTCTTTGTACTATATGTATGTCCTCATCAGCTCTTCTCCACCTGTCAAGCTTTGTGGCCAGCATTGTTGTTCAAGTTTTACACTTTCAACTTATAATCATTTTTTATGATCTCAATTTTGCTGTGTTGCAGCAATTCTCTCACAACTGTGTGTGTGTGTGTGTGTGTCTGTGTGTTGTGTGTGTGAGAAGGAGAGATTTAGAGGTGCTGCGAGAAGCAGAAATGGTAAAAGTGGAGTATGTGTATAAATCAACCTCACTCAAGAAAATGAGTTGTTTGCTGCTGCCGTTCTCTTAGATACTCTCTCTCTCTCTCTCTCTCTCTCTCTCTCTCTCTCTCTCTCTCTCCTCTCTCTCTCTCTCTCTCTCTCACACACACACACACACACACACACACACACACACACACACACACACACACACACACACACACACACACACACACACACACACACACACACACACACACACACACAAACACAGCACCTAAAAATATGGTGGGCAGTCTTTCATTGCCTGAAAACGCACATATGCACACATGCCCATAAACACGGGGCTTCCAGTGGCTGTAAATCAAAAGTCGAACTGGAGCCAAAAGAATATGGAAAGAGATGGAGACAGAGATATAAGGAGAGGCTTTGTCCATTAAGTAATGCAATGAGGTCTCGACTAATCAAATCAAACTGTCGCTCAATCATTCACCTCTGTAAAACTTTAAAGCCTCATGCAAACAAACAAACACACACACACACACACACACACACACACACACACACACACACACACACACACACACACACACACACACACACACACACACTGCAGTGATATAAAGCTTTACTATTAAAATAATTTACACCCTCTTGATTCTGTTTGGGGCTTTTCAATCATCACTACCTTTTGTTGACCTTTTTTGTCACTCTCTTTTTTTCTTTCCCTTTCTCTGCCTCTATTTCTGGCAGTGTGAGTTATATGTTCAGTGAAGTTGGCTCTTGTGTGTGTGTGTGTGTGTGTGTGTGTGTGTGTGTGTGTGTGTGTGTGTGTGTGTGTGTGTGTGTGTGTGTGTGTGTGTGTGTGTGTGTGTGTGTGTATGTGTGTGTGTGTGTCTTGTGTCAGTCTGTTGACAGACCGGGGCACTGAGGCTACTTTCTGACAGAAGAACTTTCTGGGGAGCAGGTGTCAAAAAGTAACAAGGTAAAAATACAGAGAGAGAGGGAGAGAGAGAGAGGTGGAGAGAGGGATGAATCAAAGTGGCAGAGAAGTAATGTGTTGCTTTCAGGACTGTGTCTGTTGGAAGAACAGCCCGAATTCAATACAGTGACAAGTTTGCAGTCTACATGGTTGTGCTTCTATTTTTCAGATGTTTAATATCTGGGATGTTTAAACGTTTTTTTGGACAAATTCAACAGATTTCATAAACTCACAGGAAGCAGCAGTGCAAATCCAATTCAGGAATAATTCTTGTCTGCAATAACACATCTTGTGTTTGACTGGAAACTGTTTGGATTATGGACAGTGATGTAGTTATTAATCAAAGCTGGAAATTCCCATTGTAGCCTACCCAGCTGTGGACACTTCACCTACTGGGAAAAACACATAAACAAACTCCAGATCACTCAGAACAAGTTAGTCAAGGTTGTGCTGGGCGTGAGCTCAAGAGCACATTTTGGCAAATAGCATTTCCAGTAGTAACATCCCCAACAATGTGCAGCTACAACTCAACAACAAGAAAACAGGAAAAACCCGTCCATCTCAAAGAACACCGTCATCATGTCGGGACCAGAGCTAATGTTGACGTTTGTGCTCGGCGAGGTTCAGCGCCAACACAGGCACTGGTAGAATAAGTTAACTTTGCATTTACAAAAATCACGATTTTAGTGGGAATGGTAATCAAAATGATGATGGTGTGATTTTTTTTTGGTTTCCTTACATCTGGAGAATTTGATTTATAGACCGTGACATCATAGTCACCACAATACTTCACTGATAACGGATCGTTGTGACACATTCTACCTTTATCAGAAAACTGCAGCTCCTGCTATTTAGATATTGCACTTATGCACATATTGCGATTTCGATAATATTTTTGATTAATTGTTCAGCTCTAGCTTATAGTTAACTTGCAAGTGTAAGCTTACCACTCTGGTCATAATTTGTATGTTATCTTTAACCATTGTAGTGGTACGGCTCTGGATGTCAGTCCACGGCTTTAGTCCAGCCTGTAACATCTCAACAACTATTGGACGGGTTGTCATGAAATTTTGCACAGATGTTCTTCATAGTCCCAGAGAATGGGGTCTTTGGTCCCAACTAAAATACTTGGCATCTAAAGCCAGAGCTTCATAAACCATGAAAAGACCCTGGACCCCCTCTGATAGTCCCCAGGATTAGTATTGTTGGCTCGCAAGTCAGGGATGTTGGAGCTTTACTGAATCCATGAGGTTATATTCACATGTATGACTAAAAGAAAAAAGAGAAAGAAAGATTTGGGTTTAGTTGATGAAAAGATAAATGTTTGAGAGAAGAGGAGGAGGAGAGGAAGAAGGGGCTAAAAGAGACCCTAATGAGGGATGAGACAGAGCTGGAGAGAAGAGGGCGCAGATGGGAGTGCTGCTACAGCCAGCACCAACTATGAATAATGAACGCTCTGCAGTCAGTGTGAGAGTATTTGTGTGTGTGTGTGTGTGTGTGTGTGTTGTCTGCAGTGTGTAAATTGGCCAGATTAGTGCATACATACGTTAATGAATCCCCCAAGTGTTTGGTTGGAACACGTTTTCATGCATGTCTGTGTACATTGAGCTGTTTTGTTTGCGTGTTTCTAATTTGTGTGTATGTGTTATTGTATCAGTAGTGAAGCATGAATGCATGTGGGGGTGGCCGGCTGTCTGTTCATACAATCTGTGTAATGTGTATGATGTGCAACATGGAAAACATTTTGTCCATATCCAGTGTGTGTGTGTGCATGCATGTTCCTTATCATTGTAAATTATATGCAAGGTAAATTGTGATCGTGTGCGTGCGTGCGTGTGTGTGTGTATACGTGTGTGTACATGTGTGCACTTTTGTCCCCCCAAGTGAACACTGTGTATTGAATCGTAACCCTTCACATCTCAGTGAAGTCTATGCATTACTCATACTCCTCTTTCAGCCTCTTTCTGTCTGTCTCCTTCTTTTTCCGTCTTCACTCCTCTTCTCTCTCTCTCTCTCTCTCTCTCATTCTACTTTATGTTCGTATTTTTTTTCTTTTTTCTCAAACTGTCCTTTCCTGTTAATACACCCGTCAATCTTTCCATTACCGTGATAGCGGTGGCAGATTTACCATCAAAATTCTATTAATCTATAAATTAGTCATTTCTATGAGTTCTTGATTTCAACATACGAGTCCTTGATTTCAGAGGCAGAAAAAAAGTCGACCTCTCATTTCTAGCCAATGAACTTCTGAAATTACTTTTTTGTCAGCTGTAGCTCGGCAGCTACAGTATTTAAGCTAACATTAGCTATTTGCACCTTACTTTTTAATGTTTCCAGTTAATTCACTTTAAATCAAGGCTCAGATAAAATGGTTCTTGAATATGTAAATATATCTAATGTAGTATGATGTGGAAAAATGTAGACATTAGTTACACTTGAGTGTTTTTGGTTTATGAAAGGCTGTAAAGACTTCACACAATGACTCGTTTTCTTTAGAACTCAGCTTTACTGCATATTGTTAGATAAGATAAAAGAAAAATACAGGCAGATGCATGGAAATGATCAAAGCAAAGGAGTTTGCTGTACAATAAAAAACATAATAAATCATAACATATATTTCGTCTCTCTCCTCCCTCTTCCCTAAATGAGTTTGCATTTAGGTGTAAAGTGTTTTTTCCTTTTGTGTTTCACATTTGACTAAACAACATTTCAATTTCGTTTGCAACATTGTTGAGAGTTGCAGCAGCTCAAGCCGATGTGATGCTAGAAATAGCAAATCCAGACAGTTTTATCCACTGTTGCTGTGACAGCTCACCAATGAAAACAATGTGCTTCTACTTCTCTACACCTCCATCACTCTCTCACCTCCCTCTCTCCATCCTCCCAGGTATGCCCCCCCCCCTCCTGTTTTTCTCTGTTGAACCAAGGCCTATTTACTGCGTCACAATCAACATGGCTGACAGTGAAGCATATGATGACACAACCAGGTGGAAATGAACACTCTCTTCCTCTCTGCCTGTCAGACGCAGACGGAGCGTTGGAATGAGGATTATATACTCTGAGTGAAAAAGGCCAGAAAGAGACCAGCCTGATGAGATTTACATAGAAGCACCGAAAGTTAAAGCCAAATTAACAACTAACAATGTCAAACTGGAGTCAAAATAACATATAGCAATAGTATTACACTGTCGTAGCGTACACTGTACTAGGGCCTTTCCAAAGCACAGGACTGACTAACCTCATCTACCTTATGTACAATGCTGGTGTTTTACATATTCATGCTGTTTACACTACGCATAAACTGCACGTGGCAAGACTAGGGAAAGATTGTGGCTATGATTAATGAACTGTAGTTAAGACATTGTTTGGTTTAGGCAACTAAAATACTTGGTTAAGTATATGAAAACATCATGGTTATGGTTAAAGGTACGCGATAAAGTTTTTGTCCACTAGTACTGCTGTGTAGCAGTGTTTTTAAAAGTGGGTCCCTGTTTTACATGCACGCAATCACATGGGTGATACAAAACTCCTCCTGTCATAAACACTTATCCAATGATCACCAGTCGTAGGCGACAGCATGCAAAGAAGCGAAGCAACATGTCGTGCAAAGGCAGTGAAGAAGACAACAAGCTAGCAAACATGGACATAACCATTGCATGATTTAAATTATTCAGAACATCAGCTCTGCAAATGTTTTATGTAGATGGAATAAAGCTTTAGGCATGTGTTGGACTTCAAGGATACCCACAGTGTGTTTTAAGTGAGAAAAGCCCTAGGAAGTGCGAAGTCATAGGAATACTAGGCTGAACTTACAAATGAGCAAATGAGCTTTTCTTCGTGTGATTAATATACATCTTCTGTCTACAAAGTACAGCTGTGCTGCGCAAAGCATTTAATATTGAATTAATATAACAAAGTTCAAATCAAATGATACTCTATCTGTAAATATACTGACACAGGCAATAACAAACACATTATATTACTCAGTCACACTGTGCACACCCTTTTCTCACTTGTTAAGGTTCGGTTGTGGCGTGCATCTCCTCGAAAGTGTTTGCGCTGCATTTTCGGGCCTCTACCCTGGGTGCTCCTAATTGAAAATGTCTCAACAGTGGCTGTGCTGCTGCACATTGCATCACCATCAGCTGGAGGCAAATTAGCAGCCTCATGTGTTGTCTCACTGAGCCTCGTCAACTTGAGCTCGAGCCTTCATCTTTGCAGAGGCTCCTCATCATCTTCTGCAAGAGAAAACAGAGGAGTGCAAATTTAATAATGTTCATTTTTGTGTTCTGCGATGTTGTCCTGTTTGTTACTTATGGTTAGCTAATAAGATACTTTGATAGTAATGAGGCTCATGTAGCACTCCTTACCCGTGTTGCTGTGTTTTCTGTCTGAGCAGCAGAAATTACCTCCTGGCTAATTACAGCCTGATGGAGTGAAACTTTCCCAGTTTTAATAGACTGCGCGAAACACATTTGCTTTTATTATGAAGGGAGGCATAAAACTATAAAGGTTAATTATCTGGAATACACTCAGTCTCATCTTTCACTTCTCTTTTTCACAGGAAGATCATCGAGGTGAAGATTATCGATGATGAAGAGTATGAGAAGAACAAGACCTTCATCATCGAGCTGGGAGAGCCGGTTCTGTTGGAGATAGGACAGAAACATGGTCGGTCTGTCTGCCTGTCTACTTTGTGTGTCAATGTGTGTGTGTGTGTGTGTGTGTGTGTGTGTGTGTGTGTGTGTGTGTGTGTGTGTGTGTGTGTGTGTGTGTGTGTGTGTGTGTGTGTGTGTGTGTGTGTGTTGGAGAATATCAAGAATTCAGGAGCGGGTGCAGGAACAAGCAGACTGTGACAGACAGAATGGAGTCTTTGTTTAACTGCCACCAGAGTCTCAGGCCTCCTGCACACCTGTCTCATATAAACAGGGCGAGACCTGCATTGATTGTCTGAAGCTTTCGATCTAAAACTCAGATTAGCTCTGGAAACATTTTACTTGGACCCACAAAGAACCTGGCTTGGATTTGAAAAGCACCAGGCTAAAGCTGTGAGGTTTTTTTAATATAGCGGCATCCATGGCACATCATGTTGGATCACAGGAAAACAAATAATAACCTATCCCACTCAGTGCTATACACACATAAATATGTTATACAGTACATAAATAGCCAGATGCTGTTCTGAACACTCAGTGCGTACTGGGGATCATAACTGTAAAAATGTCACTGAGCTCAGCAGCAAGAAAAGAGCAGATTGAACAATTTGCAGTTCATTCCTGACTAATGAACAATTTTGATCAAGTTCCTCTCTCAGCTCTGTACTGTCATTTCCCACTTTCTGAATCTGCATCGTTTCCAAAAAGCTTAGAAATCTATCAGTGTGAAACATTTCAGCTCACTCTTCTACGTTTCTCAGTGTGTAGGAAGCTTTACAGGCAGACAGCTAATCTCTGGCAGGTGATCAAGGCTAAAGAGGACCAATGCTGGAAGTCAATAAGTAATTTCTGCAGCTTTGACATTTCTTTTAAAATGGATTTTACTCAAGGTTGAAAGTTTACACGATGGAAAAAGATGAAGAGAAATCTGGAGTAACTTCCCTCGTGTCATATTACTTCAATGAGACATATTCTTTGTACCATTTAGCTTCATTTCTTTTTTTATTCATTTCTCATCCTCATGAATTTCCTCTTAACTGCAGCACTGTGTATTTGCATTTTGGGATATCAACCTCTAAAACAGTGGTTCTCAACCTGTGGGTCAGAGCATATATCTGAGGGTCTAGATGAAGATAAATTCTGGAATTGTTTTTTTGTTTGTTTTAACCTCTAAAAAAAAATTTTTTTTAAAAAATCACCGTTTAGTCGAACTGGTCACAACCACACAACCAGCAGACATATGCAAATCATTATGGTGATCCCATAACTTTTCATCTAATGTCATTCTCACATCGAATTTTCAATTTACTCAACTGTACTCTTTGTTTAGAGCTAATTAGCTAATATTAGCACTCAAACACGATAAACAAAGATTGTGGTAAACGTTATACCTGCTACTCAGCATGTTAGCATCGTCATGGTGAGCCTATTAGCATGTTGATGTTAGCATTTAGCTTACAGCGCTTGTCTAAGCAGCCTCACAGAGCCACTGTTGTGGCTGTAGACTGTTTCTCATTAAGTCCCACTGTTGGTCTTTGGAGGTTGTGAACAGCCAAGTGCTTGTTCCAAGTTGTCAATTGCTGTTATTTACCTGCCAGCGTGGAGGTTCAAACCACACCTCTTCCTCGCTAGCGTCTCAACTAAGCAGTAGAAGTTGTTCAAAACAAGGACACGATCCCTTATCAGGTCCCTTCATGTGAACAGTAGTGCTTGTGTTTGATGGAGCCCACAACCACAGCCTGTGATTGAGAGCCAAGTCTCCACGGTGGTCGACAATTGTTTTATCTCCCTCTCTCCCTCTCAACACGCAGACTCACACAGAGACTCTTCCTGGTGGTGTGAGGGTCTGCACTCTAGATGTCAGACATGAAGAGCTGACAGCCCGGGGCATGTTTCATTACACAGAAATATAATTTGTTTTATAACACTATCACAGAGCAAGCAGACTGACATTTTCACACATACACACACACACACACACACACACACACACACACACACACTGTATAACATACTGTACACAGCTTTTCACTTACAGCAGGTTTGCACTGATAAGAGTTGACTCAATTAATGGCTGTCACTGTGCGTGAAGAGTGAGTGAGGAGACGTATGGAAGAGTTGTTTCATGGGACAAAATTATAAATTCCTTCTGGGTATTCATATTTTTAATAGCATGAGATACTTAATAGCTTGGATTCCCATGTGGCAAATCAGTATTTGAATATTTGCATTTACATGACTGTCTTTCACAGCTGATTGCATACATTTTCTAAAATGAAACCTCAGCAAAACTATTAAAGCCATTCACGCTGCTCTGGTCAAAATCTGACGGATGAAAAAATGGTTCATGATTTGACTTCCAATGGTGTACGAAAGCTCTCAAATCGGCAGATCAATTAAAATAAAAACTTTATGGAGATACTCGGGCAGGATTTGACAAAAAAGTAACATTTACTGCTGTGACGTGCTAAAAACTACAGTGCCTGTGGCCAGTGGAAATCAAGTTTGTTCAAATGTAAAAAAGAAATATATATAATACTGCCAGCTTTCTTCTTTAAATGACACAGTATTTGGCCAATTGTTTATAATCCTGAATGCCATTTTTGCTTTGTGATTGATCTGTCAGTCTTAGACAAACATGCAGTCATCGTGTGACCAATCAAAGCAGTGATCTGAACAGACAGAACTCTCTCTCCATAGCAAATAATAGATGAATGATCCCAATTTTTTGTAATATATTTTATTTTATTTATACTGTAACTTGGGTAAAAAATTGGTCCTACTGATATTATATGAGCAAAAATGTAAAAACTTACAGAGTCACAACCAGAACTGTGAGAGTTTGGACATATTATTCATGAGTGGCTGGTCTCCAGGGATTTGACATTTCAAATGCAAAGGTTATTCAATACAATCCATATAATTAGTGAAGGCAGTAATATACTGTATTTCTGAGTGGTTTTGTAATGATTTAAGTGACTACTGCCAAATAATTCCAAGGGACATGAGAAAAAGATTTCTTTTTTGTCTTATTTTTATGGTTAATAATGCAAAACATGTAAACACGTCTGCATGGAAGCAAAGAAAGCAGACCCCTTTCAACATCAAAGTTGATGCTGATTTTTGTAATAAATCAAATATGACATCTGTGACCTCAGCCTCACCAGAAAACCAACACAAAACACATGGCTGCATTAGGCCCTGTCTACCACAGGAAATGAGGCTGACATTTCAAATTAAAAGTGAATATAGTGAGTGATCAATATCCTGGCAGGCTATTTCCTCAGAGGGGTTTCCACAAAAATTGAAAGCTCTGAATAAATTGTAGTTAGTTGCAAAATCCTCAATATCCCTCAAAATAATGAGGAGCCTGACCCAAGTATTCTCAGTGGTAGCTACAGCCCTGCATTAATCATATAAGTGTATAAATGTAGGAGGAAAAAAAAGAAAAGTTCCTATTATTGGATTACTTTAAATTGGTACTGTATAACGTCTGCACAACCGGCCTGCTGACCCATTCATCTCTGTGGTCTCCTAGGCGACTCCAATGAGAACAAGCCGTTGGTGGGAGCAGAGGAGGAAGAGGTGGCTAAGATGGGCTGTCCCAGTCTGGGTGAACACACACAAGTAGAAGTGATCATAGAAGAGTCCTACGAGTTTAAGGTAAGTGTGTGAGTGTGCACGTACTGTATTTTCATTTTAGTTATTATGTGCACGTACAAATGCCTTTTGTGGCTGAATTTCAGAAGGTCCTCAAAATATATCAGCAGATTGTCAGATAGATTTCATATCCCGTTGATATAATGACAACCACCATTTATGCAGCCATTAAGTTAGCTGTGTTAAACATTACCTAAAAATGAAAACGACTTAAAATGCAAATTACACCTAAAATGATTCAAAGTGACTGTCAGCTGCCCCAGTCGGGAGGATGAATGACTCATTTTGTTAGCATGTAATGGACTCTGTAATGAGAGGCATGTCATTTTGATGGGAGACATGCAAAAGACAACAAATAATATATTCAAAGTGAGCTGACATCTTGTTTCAGGACACAAGAGGCCTCATAAGAAGGAATGTTTCTGGCACAGTTGACGATTCATCCAGCAATTTAGAAACCATATTGGCTTAGTTATTTCATAAACATTGTATATTAGAAAGAATGTCTTCTCAAATTTGATCAGTTTGTAATTCAAGCGTGGAGAGACACAACTAGACACAACAAACCAGATCTGTCGGTCTCATTGTTCTCCTTGCATTACTTTGCAAAGTCATGTTATTCTGCTAATTTCCATGTGAGATTGCCTCTATCTATCTATGATTTGTTTATGTCTTTAAACGTAACCAATCATACTGCATTTGTTTGTTTGCAGATTTGATTTGCTCATTTGTCCATTTGTGTCATTGTGTGTGTGTGTGTGCGTATGCAGAGAGCAGTGAATACACTTGTTTGGCGAGCTGAAAAGGTTATCTGTCTTTCTCACTCTTGAGTTTGCCTTTGCACGCAACGCTAGTTCTTCTATCTGCTACAGGGAAATACTAATAATAATGTGCCTATAAATCATTAATTGTCACTGGAATTACTCTAATTGAAACTCCTGATATACAGTATATTTTGTGGGTTTTTTCTTATGTTGCCTTTCACTTATTAGATAGTAAACGATGCAGGGTTTCCTCCTCACAAAGCCCTGTCAGCTGGGTTATGATAATGACTGGTGATGTGATGCTCCATGGCTGCTGCAAGCTGTTTTGCATCAACATCTTTTATTATTCCCCTTCTTTGCTGCTTTAAACGCACAACTCAACCAATCTGCCTGAAGGCTTTTTCCTAGATTTCACTGGGAGCGCCAGCAGAACATGGCATCACAGCCAGTTTCACAGCATCGTATTAATTAGCACATCCTATACTTCAAATTCTCAGTGTTATGAAATACTGACTTTTTTAAATGTATCTTTGAAATGTGGAAACGAATTGAAAGGCTTGAAATCAGCATTTTCTCCTATCTGTGTGGCTGTGGGTGAATTAACATCTTGAGGGTTGTGTCTTCCCACTTCTACCCGGTGTGTGTGCACTTGCATGTTTGCCTTTGTGTGTTTGTGTGTGTGCATATGTGTGTAGAGTACAGTAGATAAGCTGATCAAGAAGACAAACCTGGCCTTGGTGGTGGGAAGCAGCAGCTGGAGGGAACAGTTTGTGAATGCCGTTACTGTCAGTGCAGGTAAAACACTCACTCACACACACACGAACACACACAGGATGTAACGCATCATTTTGATTAATGAACAGTGGTTATGGTTGACATCTTGACATAATTTTGAAAAGATGATGGATGATGAGGGAGAACATTTCCTAAACGTTTGCATCAGCATTTTTATTTTGAAGCTTTTCATGCATTCATTTTAATCTATTCGTAATCTTATTTTTATTCAGGTCTCATTGCTGCCACTGATCCTAATAGCTAGTATATAGAGTATTTTCTTTTTCCATTTCCTCTATTAACCCTACGTGGGAAGAAAGTTTTCTCCAATCCTCCTTTGAAGAAATACACTTTTTTGTTTTCTTGACAACAGTTAGATGAGAAAATACTATTATATTAGTTAGCTTGCATTAGCATGAAGACTGGAAACAGTGGAAACATCTAGCTTGTGTCTGTCTAATACTCACTGATAAACACCTCTAGTATCTAGTTTGTTGTCCGTACTCTATGTTAGCTATTTTTTGGTGAACAGTCACCACAGCCGAGTATGAACATGCTAATTAGTAAGCTGTCAGGGTTTTGGCAGGCACATGTCTTTAGAGACTAGAGATAGCTGGATAGCTGTAGTTGAAAGTCAAACTGTTGCCTCTGTCAGATCCGTCAGTCTCACTCGACTTGTCTCCTTTTTTTGTGTGTATCCACTCCCCTGTCTGTTCCTCCTATCAATTGTCTTTTTTTTCACCATCTTCCTCACTTTTAATCTCCTGACGCACCTGAAAGGAGATGACGACGAGGAGGAGAGCGGCGAGGAGCGGCTGCCGTCCTGCTTCGACTACATCATGCACTTCCTCACCGTTTTCTGGAAGGTCCTGTTCGCTTTCGTCCCGCCGACAGAGTACTGGAACGGTTGGGCCTGCTTCATCGTCTCAATATCGCTCATCGGCGTCCTGACAGCGGTCACCGGCGATCTGGCATCTCACTTCGGCTGCACGATAGGACTGAAGGACTCGGTGACCGCGGTGGTGTTTGTGGCGCTGGGAACATCGGTGCCAGGTGAGCCATTATATTAGTAATGTAGTATGAGTCTACACATACAGTAACACAAAAGTCAAACTGAAATTAAAATGTGTTTTTGATAGGGAATGAAACTATATACTTGGTTTTCATTTTGACGTGTGTAAAATTGTGACAAGAAATTAGAAGAAATTTAAACTTTTTAAACAATTTTTCGGCCATGACAGTGCTTTAGTGCTCACCGGTGGATGTAGATTTTTAGTTAACACTGATAATGCTTGCCTGGACACTAAAAGTAGTTGGTAACAGTGTCAATGGACACACATTAACCAACCAACACATTAACCCATAGACCCATGACATGCTCCGATCAGGAAGTTGTAGGCAGGTATCTTTGCTCCCGAGGTAAATGTCCATCCAGGGCATGAAGCTTAAACAGTCATTCCTCAGATACGACCAAAAAACATATCTGCTTTTCAAGAATGGAAAATGATGCACCATAGCCACAGTATTGCAGTTTACTCACACAAAAATTATACAGTAAGTAAACACTAAATCTGAAACAAAATGCAAGCGTTTTCCTTGACACTCGGATTCGAAAGACCTCTCGCTTCCATCTCGGTTCAGTAGCAGCCGCCCTCAGGAAGCAGGCATGAAATCAAAATTGACCCAGCTCCATCACAGCCTTCAGCCTTCAGCCTGAGCTGGTCTCTGCTTGGAGGGGATGCATCATCCCAGGGCTTTAATTCAATTCACTTTCTCTTTCCTTTCGTCAGCCGTTTTATTGTTGCCTGCCCCTCCATATGATTTATAAAAATCGCTCCTTTGCTACTCTCCCAGGCAATAACTCTGATGCTGTGTGGCGAGGTCTCTGGTCTCTCGTTTGAATCAATTCCCTCAACAGCCATATTATGTTGCGTGTTGGAATTGCAGGCTGTAAATTTGGCTCTGATGTCCATTATCAGTGTGCGTGTCCTGTTGACAAGGCGTGTTGGCTTTTCTTGCTTTTCTGATTCTCTTTTATTCTGCTTTGTTTTGTAGCTTTCGCTCACATTCACTGTTTTCTCTCCGTCTTTTTCCCGTCTTTCTGTCTGTCCCTCCCTCGCACTCTTATATTCCACCTCACTTATCTGTTACACTTGCTCTTGTGCCCTATCCCGGTCAATTTATTATTCTGACTAGGTGCTACCTTACTCCTCGCTTTCTCCCTTTCGTCCTCTTATTGGATGTTGTGTTTTCACTCTCGTATCATCCATCATACCCAGGTGTGCGTGGGTGAAGGTGTGTGCTTGCAGTGCCGAGTCAATGCAAGTTTGTGTGCGTCAAGTCCAGCAGGTCATTATAACTTCCACCGGGAGTGTGTGCTCCCCTGTGGGTATGTGTGTGCGTGCGTGTGTGCGTGCGTGCGTGTGTGTGTGTGTGTGTGTGTGTGTGTGTGTGTGTGTGTGCATGATCTCCTTATAAGTTGTTAGAAACATTTATCTTGTCTCTTGTCTCCTCCTCCTCCTCGCTCCCAGCCCTCCTCCAGATTTATAAAAGCATTTCTGCATTATTACATCAGAGACACACTCAAGGATTGTCGGGCCAATTTACACCAGATTTGCAGATTCAGGCAATCAGAGGCAAATGTGGATCAGATGCTTGGTTTGAACGCTGTGAGATACGAAGTGCTTCTGGCTGTTTAAGAGGTTATTTCTAACCACCTGAGCCATTTAGATAGTATCAATGTTTGTTCTTTCATATCTGTGTTGGTGCTGAACACAGAGTCATCCCCATGACACTGGTTAAAATCTTATCTTAAACACTGGTACAGTACATACCTTGACTATTTGATTGGTGACACATTCAAGACACTGCCGGTTCACATACATTTCCTATTTCACATATTTTCTAATTCAATCTTAGTGTTTTTCACACTGAACATGTGCCGATTTAAGTTACGCTTTTTCTGTAAATTGAGAAGAATCTGTGTAGCTCCGTTGCTATGCTAGGGGCGGAGGGTGTGTTTTATTTATGTTATTTACCTAATTTGCAGAGGAGAAACAGGTTAATAACTCATAAGCTAAGTGCAATAAAAGCTTTCCAACTAGTGTTATAAATTCCACTAACCCCCCCCCCCCCCCCCCCCCCCCCCAACGCACCATTGTCATAAATAGAAAGGTGTGAACCCCAGAGCATCACAGTGAGGGCAGCACATCTGTAGTGTAGTCACTGGGGTTAAGCTAGTATGTTGAATAGTTTCTTGACTGGATTAGAAAAGCTGATAAACTTGGTGAATGTACAGTATATGATGCTGTGTGATTCTAAAATCTTCTGTATTGCCAGCTTTAGTTAGTACAGTGTGTGTACTGTATGTGTGCGGAGGCAGAAACATGCAGTTTCATGACTCAGATTCAAACCCACAATCTCATGTGTCAACACACACAAACTTTTCATTTCTTTTTATTCACCAACAGGATTACAATTCCCCCCCCCCCCCCCCCCCCACACACACACACACACGCACACAAGAAAAAATAAATTGGAGGATATTTTTCATGTTGGAATATGAATTTCAACTAATCTTGCTGACATTCAAATGAGAATTGAGACTCATCTCACCAGCCTGTCTAAAAATAGAAATAAGCCAAGACAGGCGCACAATAACTGGCAGCTGTTTCCCCGGTGTTCCCTGCCAACCCAGTTGTAGAGTCTCTGCCTTTTTTTTATCCAATTTCTCCTCAAGTGTTCAGCACTAAACAGTTTCACTCATGTACACCTACAGCATTTATCACGTCTGTTCTAGCACAGGCTGATACCAATATGCAACTAAAGATTCCAGGAGGAAGTATGAATCTTCCTGAATTTAATCCAAGTCAGATATATATATACATATAAATATATATATTTCCAGAATTACGATCCAAAATAACAAGTGAATATAAGTGAAAGGAAATTGTGTAATTTCAAATGCTTGTCCTTTACTTAAATTGATGCAAAATGGACTCACCAGGATTAAGTATAACTATGCTAACTGTATAGGAACCTGCTTAACAGGATAACCTGAATCTGTCGACCCTCTGTGTATGGTTGTGGAATTTTTCACAATAAAAGCTGATCTCTTAAGGCTATCTCAGCAATCCTTTCTGTTTTCCATCAATTATTTCTCTGTGTTGTTTCTCCCTGCCTCTGTCTCTTGCCTCTAACACACATTAAATCTATAATTATTTCCATAAACACTCACATCTTTTACACTAACTGGGTCATAGTGCTTTCTGTGATACCCAGTGCCTTGATCTAAAGATCCTAACCTCTTTGCTTCTGTTTCTCCTTGCACTGTGTGTGTGTGTGTGTGTGTGTTTGTGTGTGTGTGAGTGTGTGTGTGTGTGTGTGTGTGTGTGGCCATGAGAATACTGGGTGGGGGGTTTCATACTGTATGCTACCATGAGGTAATTTCCTCAGGCTGTGAGAAAAACATTCACCACAACATGAAACGTTACTCATATGAGATTCATCTACATTATGTTGTTTTACATTATTTCATTGTTTTGCTCTGACCTCGGGTTTACTTTCATGTCTCCTGTATTTACAGCAAATTATATTATCAGAATACAAACATACATACATTATTTGTATGAATGATTTGAAAATTACTGAAAGGTTTAACATGAATAACAAAAATAAGTGTAAGATTCATATAAATGAGGCCAAAAACAACAAAGTTGTAAAGGTAAATAAAAGATGATGAAGCCTTAAGATTAATGTGACATTTCTGTCTTTCTCATCCAGACACATTCGCCAGCAAAGTCGCTGCCATCCAGGACCAGTATGCCGACGCCTCCATCGGCAACGTCACGGGCTCAAACGCCGTCAACGTCTTCCTGGGCATCGGAGTGGCATGGACCATCGCAGCCGTCGCTTGGCGCACCGAGGGCAAGCCGTTCAAGGTGGACCCGGGAAACCTGGCCTTCTCTGTCACCCTCTTCACCATCCTGGCCGTGGTTTGCGTGCTCACGCTGCTGTACCGGCGGCGGGCGACAGTGGCCGGCGGTGAGCTGGGCGGGCCGCGGACTTGCAAGATGATCACGTCGCTGATGTTCGTCTCGCTGTGGCTGGTTTACATCCTGCTGGCTTCACTGGAGGCCTACTGCCATTTACCACAGTTTTAAATGGAGAGGAGAAGGGAGGGAGAGAGACCCACTGCCAATATGAAGAGAGAGAGAGAGAGGGAATGAAGGAGGAAAGACAGACAGGGATGAGGAAAGATGGGAAGTTGAGATGGATTGATTGGGGCCAATTCTGATATTTTTTTATGAAATCAGAAGATCTTCAAATTTACTTTTTTACAAGCCCAAAATACAGACTTTTGTTTTCTTTCCTGAAAAGAGTTTCAACCATCATGAAACACTACAGCTCTCCAATGATGTCCGTGTCCCTCTGAATTAAGAATTACTTAAAACATTAATGACAAAAATTGCAATGCAGGTTTTAAAGAGCACTTTTGTGTAGTTGTTCATCCGCAGTGGGCAACTCTGTTTAATAGTTAAAAACAGAGTCATATTGTTCCAGTATTCTGCCAAAGCAGCAGGAGAGATGTCAGCCACTCAGCCGGGCTCTGAAGGGAAACATATAGGTGAGGAGGAAGGAGAAGGGTGGACGATAACAAGGAGGAAAGGGAAGCTGGAGGCAACAAAGCTAAAGAAAAGTCTGTGAAACATTATAATAGATATATAATAGAGATAATAGATAGAAGGAGATGAGGGGAAAAAGTAAAAGAATAGATGGACCCCCCCCCTCACTTTCTCTTGCTTCTTGTGTCACAGCTGTATCTCGTCACCGCAGGAACAGTGGACTCTCCCATCATACCTGTTGAACTCGATGTAGTGCTAACAGTGACTTATGACTTTTAACTTCTCCTCTGCCAACTGTATTCAGACACACACACACACACACACACACACACACACACACACACACACTTTGGGGCCCTCAGCTGATTCTTAACAGAGGACCACCCACCAACAGATGAAAACTGACAACCTGTTTTTTTTTCTTTATTCCTTCTCCTCTTGAATACACTGTGCAAAATAGTCTGTCCACCCAGCAACACACATACACACATACACACACACACACACACACACACACACACACACACACACACACACACACACACACACACACCTTTCTCTACAAACACTCTACAGACAGTACACACTCCTCTGTCCCTCCCTCTTGCCTTACTCTTACCTCCCCCTGTAGGAACTCTCTTAAAGTCGTGACAACGAAACAATGTATGAAACGCTCTTAAAGTTGTGATAATGAAACGCTGTAGTTGCCACCCACTTACCCTCTTTTTAATTGAGCCAATCACAAGCCCCTCCCCTTTTAACACTAATCAACAGCCTCATTTATCCCGTGAAGGAAATTTACCCTGCCCCCAACCCCCACCTCTCTTTTTTCTAAACTTTTCAATGGCGTCACGTGTTGATGTTGTTACCGTGCAATTGTAAAAAAAAAAAAAAAACTAAAAAAACAAAAAAGGCATAAACAGAGTCAGATGAAATAAGAATAAGGAGAAAGAAAGAAAGATCCAGATGTGACGTGACAGATCAAGATGTTGGATTATCACCTAGAAGAAATGGAGTCTGGAGAACCAGCGAGCGAGCAGTCTGCCTCGTAACAGCTGTTTCTCTTGTAGTGGAGAAGCATTGTGCACTACGCATTGTGAGGTACACTATTTGTCATTACATTACAGGGAAATGTGAACAACTTGAGCAAAGCAGGAAATGACATAACGCCAATAAACAAGACACAAGACGGACCAATCAGAATGAAGGATCTCACTAACAACGATTACTAAGATGGTGCCGACGGCGGTGCCGATGATGACAAATCAAACTATGACCATACCCAGTGTTTCTAATTGTACATGATAATATAAGAGACATTTATTGATGTGTGTGCAAAAACACTGATATTTCATTTATTTACGTTAAGTCCCTCCCTTTGTGAGGAAAACCCCGGAGGAAGACGAGAAAGATTCACACGCCCCTTTTTCTCAGTTCAAAAAGACATTTGAATGAACTCCATCGCAACAGCTGTAAGATGGTGAACATAAAACCAGAGATGACTCACAGACAGAAAGAGGAGTCGAACGCTCTGAGGGAAACGTACGGCAGCTCCGAAATATCACATGACTGTTCTGCAGCAGTTGTAACGTTGGGACATTTCTTTGTACAAAAAAAAAACACCAGTCTCTGTTATCCAAAGATAGAAGAATATTGTCACAAATCACTTCACGGGTAGAGAACCATTCATTTTCAGTGTGCAGTTTTACCTTGCGGGCATTATACACGTCCCACAAGCTGCCAGCTGTACTTCAAAAAACAGGCAAATTTAAATTCACAGTACGGCTAGATGTGCTCGACCATAGGTATTTTTAATGGGTGTGAGTCTGTATCAGATGTGTTTGTTTTTGTGTAAGATTTGCTGATTCAGGCATAGTGTGTGTGTGAAGGTAAAAGTAAGATATCAAACTAGCTTGAAATGAGAATATCATGCCACATATCATGATTGTCTATCTGAGAAAGTGTCAAAGCCCAGATTTGCATTATGTTTGTGTTAATACCCCTGCCCTGCCCAGGGGTTAGACTGACGCCGGACAGCAGGGACGGCATATGGCTTGTCAGTGCAGATTATTATTAAATGTATTGTTAACAACAGCAAAGGAAGAAAAACTCTGCAGAGAGCGAGCGGTTTTTCCTCTCAACTGCCCACGATGCTGAGTGGAAACGTCAAGGAAAATCGAGAAAAAGAGAAAAGAGAAAACAATAATTGAGCTTATTGTTGTATCGCTGTTCACTAAGAGAATAAGGAGACTGAAAACAACAATTTACCGTCCTACCCACTGTTTTCAGCCCAATGTAAACGCAGGCTTTACTAAGCCAGATCAGTCGACTGATGCAGCTCTGCCCAAGTCAACACTTATACAGATAGAGGAAAAGTGGGCGATGTGGAGCGTAGGACCATTGATCCATTGGGGTAAAAATGCCTGTATGCATTAACCCCCCTTCCCTCAAATGTGACATTTTAAATGCCACACCAGTTCCCCTCACTTTCTGACAGCTGTAAAAGAAAGGAGAAAGTGAAATAATCCAAACTTTCTTTGTAGAAAATCAGTGAAAGCTTCTGTTATTTCTTTGAACAGCTGTTTTCCAGCAAGGCTCAGCCCAGCTTCACTGATGGAAGGAGTTTGGCCACCTGCCATGATGCTCTTGCCCTGTTTCAAAGGAATATTTCTTGGCTGCAAATATTTAACAATGCTGTCTAGAAATTAGACACGATGGCATGCCCTGAGTTTCCACCTCAGAGAAGAGCGGGGCTGGAGCTCATGAGGGTACTACATCACGCCCGTCGCCTGCAGGGCCGTAGCCAGGATTTGAAAAATACTGAGGTCATG
This sequence comes from Seriola aureovittata, assembly GCF_021018895.1. NCBI lineage: Eukaryota > Metazoa > Chordata > Actinopteri > Carangiformes > Carangidae > Seriola > Seriola aureovittata. The sequence goes on from NC_079386.1 coordinate 6,752,065, forward strand.
TCCAAGCCACACCGACACAAATCCACCCTCTTCAGAAACCTTTGGCCAGGCGCCAAAAAGAAAGTTTGAGGAGTTGTTAATTTTGGGGACTTATAAAGAGGAAGTATAATGTTGCTACGGTTTCAGTGAACCCGACCATAGCCATGTTTTTTTTTTTTTTTTTTGCCTATATTTGTTTACATTTTGGTAAATTACCACCATCAAAACTATGCCAAATTAGCTATCAATGGTCCCTGTATGCATTTCCCCCATGGAGGCACAGACAACTCTCACTGCATTACTTTCATACTGAAGAAAATGTAAAAATGTGATCATTTTCAGGCAAGATCTGGAGTTACAATAAGCATCCTTTCTCAGATTTATAAGAGGATTTATGGACATGTATTCACAATGGACATGGACATAATTACATCTTCAGAGAGTGAGAGTTGCATTGGATGCAAAAGTGTGTATATCATGTCTGTGTGATCAGATGTGATTGAGTTATGAGAGAAGAAAGAAGAATATTTGACACAAATTGCAATCCTAAAAAAATGCACAGGACATGGCCTCAGTTTCCTCAGTGGTTGCTACGGCATTGGATGCTGACACGCTAGAATCCACATCATCCAGCTGAATCAGTCTGACTCACCACCCAGATCCTGTCATTGTCTCTGCTTCTTTAGTCATTTCTGTAGTATGCAGCATCTTTAAATGCAGGAGCGAAGCCGACGTGACAGAGGTCATCAGCCACTTGGCAGTTTTGACATGACTCGTACGTTGGCATGGCTCCTGGCCCACTGAGACACCAGGACGCATGCCGGGCCAAACTCTTTTTCTCAATGACTTAAGCCTCTGTAACGGTTGGCAGTTTAAGAATGAGTGGGCAGGATAATAGTGCTGCTGACGCCACAGGAACACAACAATACTGGGACTGATTTAGAAATGTAGTCTTTTTAAAGGTTGATAAGCCTTGCTGGAGGACAGCTGAGTGTGTGTGTGTGTGTGTGTGTGTATTTGTGTGTACGTGTGTGTGTGTGTGTGTCCCTCTCTCTCTTTGTGCGTGTGCATGCTTTCTAAGTGAGTGAAGAAATGCAACCATATTTTTAGTCTCTTGCCTGTTGCTTAGTGACCATCTATCTGCAAGCCGTTGTCTTCTTGACTGTTGCTGGTGTGTGTGAGACATTGTGTGTGTGTGTGTGTGTGTGTCATTCTATCTCTTGATGTTTCTCACTTTGTTTCTCTGCTTGCCCTTTCCTTTCTAGTGAATGTGACAGTATCTTTTCTCATTCATTTTCTTCTCTCTCTGCGGGTGAATTTCAACATGTTAATGATCATATCTTCATCTTTTCAGCATGTCTTTCTTTTACTTTATGCTCCTTGTGCCTCCCCATGTTGTGTTGCATGTGTATCCATTGTGTGCACATTTACATGCGTATTTGTGCCTTTGTGTCTGTGTGTATGTGCGTGTGTGTGTGTGCGTGCATGTGTCTGTTGGTGTTGTAATCTCCTTATAAGGGCTCGCCCTGTGTGTCCCTGGCTGAGTCCCATATGCTAGATTAATGAATTAAAATGCCAAAATGCCTGGAAATTGGATTCCCTCCCGTGTGTGTATGTTTGTGTGTGTGTGTGTGTGTGTGCATGTGCGTGCGCATCCACCCCTGTCAAATAAGATTAGATATATAATAGATCTGGCTGTCGGTTGAGACCGGGAATAGATGTTGGCACTTTCTTAGAGGAAGTGTGTGTGTGTGTGTGTGTGTGTGTGTGTGTGTGTGTGTGTGTGTGTGTGTGTGTGTGTGTGTGTGTGTGTGTGTGTGTGCGCGTGTGCGCGCGTGCGTGCGTGCGCGCGCGCGCGTGTGTGTGTGTACAGTATGTGAGACACTGTCATTACTGTCTTATTGTCGTACACTACATTAAGGTTTCTTCTTCTAACTCCTCCTCTGATTGGCTGATGGCTAGATGCAGACACACTCACATACACACATAAGTGTTAATTTATGCACATGTACTGTACATGCAGAAGACTGATATAAAAGTCAGTTAAGTAAACACACAAGCACATACATTAGGCATTTTTTTGAATATCTACAGTCTGTAACTGAAAGACGTGTGAGAAAATGTGTTTTCCAGCAAGAAAATGACCGCAGTTACTACACTCTGTAAGTACATTGTTGCTCAGTCGCTTTGCTGTCATACGTGTGTGTGTGTGTCCGGGTGGAGATGGAAAGATTATTTGTAAAACTATTTGTTTTCAGGTAAACCTGGAGGCTGGCAGCAATGTTAATGCAAGTAGCTGTTGTCATATTGACATTATCCTTCTCACAACTTCCGTGTTTCTATGGTGTCGATTTTCTGACAACATACAGGAGTGAACTTGAACATGAATTCAAAGCTGTTTTGTCATGTCTTGATCACAGGTGTCACAGGTGTTCAGTGTTATTCATTATGAAATGAATAAATACATATAAAACATATAACCATGACATTGTGAAATAATCCAGTAATTGTGTAGGAATCAAATCTTTTTTTGAAATGTTTCTACATCCTGCATCTCTTCACTACAGAGATGAGAAGCCACTGGTTCTGGGTGTAATTTTACCCATTCAGAATCTTGCTGTTTAAAAATTTTCTTTAATGTTTTTTTCAGTGTTACTCAAGAAACACAGAACTGCTCTAGCTAATGTAAAAACCCTATTCATTTACCTTATGGTTTTAATATTCCAATGTGATTCTAGGATTATTTAACAATTTCATGGTATTAGTATTTAGTGTATATATTCATATTATTATTTATTTTATAATGTCTTATTTATTTCTAATATTTTTTCTAATATTCAACACTGGTTCTGCATAGATCCTCATCACATATTGAAGCCGCTCAGCAGAACATGAACACATTATAAGGCAGTTTCACCGGCTTCATCACACGGGGACGTTGTACGCTTTGGTCAATGTTTGGCTTGTTATATAAAGAATTTGGTTTCCGAAATACGTGTAATACTGGACAAATTCATAAAGAACAAGTATTTACATTTGTGCGCTTTACCACATCTCTTTGTGTGTGTGAGAGTGTGTTTGTTTTTTTTAAGCCCCCAGACCTGTTAACCAGCTCCTTTATATTGATCAGTGTGTTTCTTAATTCTCCTTCTCTCTCCATACAGAGCCACTCTGTTGCTCTCTACCTGACAAATATTTATATATTTTATCACTTTATTCTAATAATTTCATTCACATATCATACAGTCCTATTTATTAGGTCACAAAGTGCTTTTGATATAAATATCTAGTACTTTAACTTTTTTCCATTTATTTCATTATGGTTATATTATTGTACTTTTTGTTGCATTTGTTTTCATTGTTTGTTTTGTTTCTGTGATTTGTTCTGTAAAAAAAAAAAAGCCCTCAGAGAGTAGAACAGCAAATTAGTATAGTAACAAATTACAATGAGTGTGCTCTTATCCTTTTTAGTGTGTGTGTGTGTGTGTGTGTGTGTGTGTGTGTGTGCGCGCGCGCATCTCTTCATATCATTCCGTCCATGAGTGTGTCGATGCATGAATTAAACTCATTCTGAATACAGTGTTGATGTTGGAAATGTTGTAGTAAAGAGTAAAGTATTTTTAAAAGCTGAAAATGACATTGAAATGAAAAATGATATAGATGTTTACAAAGACCAAACTTTTCTTTTCTCTCTTTTTTTCTCAAAGATGAAATAAACTTGACTGGCAAATGCTCATGAGTGTGTTTGTGTCTTTTCTACTTATGGAGGTGAAGTCTTAACTCACTTAAGGTTGGGAATATTATTCTGAATTAAGATGCTAATTTCACTAATTGCTTTGTAGTTAGTATGTAATTATGGTTGAATTGAATTGATTAACCTGTTGGTACATTAGCCCTGGTTTATGTCTATATTTGCAAGCATCCCAGGAAAATGTTTGTACACTCAAGATCAAACATCAGTGCTGTACTTAGTGGACAACCCGCTCCAGCTGTCGAGCGGCAGCCACCCACAGAGATTGAGCTCAAATGAAGCAAACCGACTGCTACGTTTTTCAGCATGAAATTTCCTTTGTGTGTTACCCTTCATCTCAGCTCAGTGAGGAAACACTGTCCAGAAAAACAAAAAGTCATGCTAACAAGACTGTAACTGCAGAGCATAAATGCTTGATTTGCTAATTCAGACAGCTGAAGCCTCAAAGTAGCAGCCAGGTTACTGGCTCTGCAACAGCACTTAGCTAAATGCTAATGATAGTATGCTATCATTTGTTAATTAGCACTGAACACTTAAGTAGCTGAGGCTGATGGGAATGTTATTAGTTTTGCAAGTATTTGGTCATTAAACCAAAGTAGTGGACATGCTGATGGCGCTACAGGAAGAGTCACAGCATCACCGAAGTCAGTGGGATTCACCATAACAATCCATCCAATATTTGCTGGGATATTTCAGCCTGGAACAAACTGACCGAAAGACATTACCATCCCAACAGCCACACAAAATAGTACCTTCATCTTCATCCTGTCAGCTTTATCATATTACACTGCACTGTTATGAAAATGGCCGATCAGTTGCCAATTTAAAAGCTGTGTTGCAGCTCAATAAAGGATACAGGCCACACATAGATGATCACTTACTGGTTGATAATAAGCTTAATTAGATCTGCTTAAACGTTTGGAGGCATTTCCACTTCAAAGCCAACACCGCGAGAATGTGTGTATTATTTTGTGTCAGTTTGTGTTTGTGTTCATTTGCCTGATTCAGTTCAAAAATGAGAAATGATCCATTATCTAAAGAACTGATCAGCGTAAATCTCCAAGGAAAAAGCTAATATTTGAGAAAAGAAAATATTGTGCTGTCTGTCGTTCTTAAATCTTTGCTCAGCATCATATCAATATTGTGACACATCAAGGGGCCTGGATGTGAATCTCAGAAACAGAAATTAACTTTCCAGTCCTAAGGATGAACATGGTGATGTTGCTACCAGTGTGAATACCTGAATAAACAAGATAATGAGCAGAGACCAAGAAAGAGCAGAAAAGGCTGTTTGCCTAACAACACTTATTTTTATTCCCAGTGTGTGTGTTTGATTTCTGACAGGAGGAGAATTAAAGGGGAATTTTTTTGCACATAAATGTCAGTTGACCTTCACAGATGGAAAAAAAAAAAAGTTATGTTATTTACTGTCTTCTGTGGCTCTTAGGTAAAGTTTCTAATGTCGGAGAACTCAACCCTGACTACTTTCATGAGCTTGGAAACTGCACATTTAAATCAGGAAGTCTGTGTTTCAAAGCAGTGACAAGGACTTTGGAAGACTTGGGGGCATTTACTAGGTGTGGAGGGTCAAACACAATGATGTTATTTGCTCAACCAATCCATACTAAGGAGTAAAAGTCTGCTCTGATTTTTTGATAAGAAATTGGCTGTATGACAGTAAATAGTAAATCGCTGGGGTGTCCCCCAATTTGCACTTTATTGAATAAATACATTTGAATGAATGACTTTACACTAAATGGCATAATTCTACATACTGTTAAGTAAAAATCAAAAGACAACCATGCAACAGTTGTGTCTTCTAATACAAGTCCCACAGGAGTTAAATCCTTACTTAAAACTATAAATTTCCCAGTCAAAATGAGAAGGACCTTTTAGAGTAACAAGTCACTGAAATGTACATTCAGTCTCTCACACCTTGTTCTGACCATGACAGATACTTACACTATAGTAAGTGTGCATTTACAGATTGTAATCTTCCAAACATTTGCCAATGTTCCCTTTCAGCCGGGGCCTGTTTTAATTTATGAGTGGTCACACCAAAGGGACTTCACCAGGCTGTATCAACTGAGTTTGGACGAATTTTACAGCTGTCCAAACCAGGGATTAGGTTGGATTTACAAGCATTTTCTCTCTGGTCAAACAGCAGTGAAAAGGTCAAATCTGCATCCCAAAGGGCTTGAATCATTTGGGTCTCTCTAAATCAAGCAAACAATGAAGCCATTGAATAGCTGAATGATCGAGATGGAAGAGGTTCTGACCTTACAATTAAAAGAACTACATTCATAACCATCTGTCTTTTTATTCAAAGCTTCATTAATCAATATTCGTAATATGACAGCAGTCTTTATTAGTGACAAACATGCAGAGAATTATGTCCAAACTCTGGAGCTCCTCTCAGTTCAGAGTGTTTTAGCCTCTTTTAGCTCATTGTTTGGTTGGCTGTCCAGCCTTCGACGTTAATGTTTTGGTTTACTCTCACTGCTCATCAAGCTTTTTACCATCAAAAAGGCTCTAATAACCAATCTTACTGCTTGTTTACTGCTTATTACACTGCCCAAGTTAGTCAACATATCACTTTATACAAGTTTAAAGAAATAAATACCATCATTAAGTACTAAAAAATCAAAGCATGTGCTGTGCTTTCTATTAAATGCAATTATGCCACAGTATCACACAGCCCATATGAAATGCTTGGTAGGATGATTTCTGCATTTTTTTTTTACATTAATTTCAGTAAACTGACAAAACTGCCTCATAGTAAATTATCTCGACAACATTCATCACTGTCTTGTTTTTAGCTGTTATCTAACCTGGAACCATGAGAAACATATTTATAGCATTGGCCAGAGGGCAGTGGTTGTTGGATTTATGCTTTCATGCATAAAAACACACACAGACACATGGGACATTACCAGCACAAAGGTGTGTAAGTTCGCAGACGTGCTTCCATTATTTTGGGATGACAGAATTGTCCGTACCAATATTTGACTGAACTTGTACGCACTATGTTTGGAGTGAAGTCATATTAGCTATATAACCCACTATGCTGTTTCTATGCCTTACTATGACATATTTATGCCTTACTATAGTATGATCTTTTTATGCCTTACTATGAAACGATTTATTTATGGGGTGGCAAGGTGCTGCACTACTTAGAACCATCGCCTCAAAGCGAGAAAGTGGTGGGTTCGAATCCCGGGCCTGGGACCTTTGTGAGTAGAGTTTGGATGTTTGCCATGTGACTGCATGGGTTCTCTCAAGGTACTCTGGCTTTGGACTATAGTCCAAAGACATGCACATTAGGTTGAATGTCAAAGCTACCAGACTTTTTAATGTGTCACTATAATATGATGTTTTTTTATGTTTTTATGCCTTACTATATATACTATGAGGTTTTTTTGCATTTTCATACCTTACTGTTCTATGCCGTAGTATACAATGTCGATTTTTGGCAATTTTATGACTTACTGTACTATGACTTTTTTGGCATTTTTATGACATTTTTATGTACTCTGTTGTTTGATGCCTTACAATAGTATGACGTTTTTATGAATTTTTATTCCTTAATATATTTTGATGTTTGTTTGATGTTTTATGCCATTCTATACTATGACGTTTTTTGGCATTTTTAGGACTGAATAAACTATGACGTTTTTTTTTTTTTTAGCATTTTTATGACTTACTATACTGTGTTGTTTGAGCCCTTGCCATACTATGACGTTTTTATGACTTTTTATGCTTTAATATACTGTGATGTTTTTTTGACAATTTATGCCATAGTATACTATGACGTTTTTCGGCATTTTTATGACTTACTATACTAGGCCTTTTTTTGCCATTTTTATGACTTAATGTACTCTGTTGTTCTATATCTTACCATGGTATGATGTTTCTATGAATTTTTATGCCTTGATATAATATGACGTTTTTTTGACGTTTTATGCCATAGTATACTATGACGTTTTTTGGCATTTTTATGACTTAATGTACTCTGTTGTTCTATGCCTTACCATAGTATGATGTTTCTATGACCTTTAATGCTTTAATATGCTCGGATTTTTTTTTGACGTATTATGCCATAGTATACTATGACGTTTTTGGCATTTTTATGACTTACTAAACTATGACGTTTTTTGGCCTTTTTATGACTTACTATAATCTGTTATTCTATGCCTTACAATTGTATGATGTTTTAATCACCTTTTATGCCTTAATATACTATGACTTTTTTTGACGTTTTATGGCATAGTATACTATGATGTTTTTTTGATGTTTTATGGCATAGTATACTATGATGTTTTTTTGATGTTTTATGCCATAGTATACTATGATGTTTTTTGGCATTTTTATCACTTGCTGTACTCTGTTGTTTCATCCCTTGTCATACTATGACGTTTTTATGACCTTTTATGCATTAATATACTGTGATGTTTTTTTGACATTTTATGCCATAGTATACTATGACGTTTTGCTGCATTTTTGTGACTTACTATACTATTATGTTTTTTGGCATTTTTACGACTTAATGTACTCTGTTGTTCTATGCTTTACCATAGTGTGATGTTTCTATGACCTTTAATGCTTTAATATGCTGTGATGTTTTTTTGATGTTTTATGCCATAGTATACTATGACGTTTTTCGGCATTTTTATGACTTAATGTACTCTGTTGTTCCATGCCTTATCATAGTATGATGTTTCTATGACCTTTAATGCTTTAATATGCTGTGATGTTTTTTTGATGTTTTATGCCATAGTATACTATGACGTTTTTCGGCATTTTTATGACTTACTATACTATGACGTTTTTTGGCATTTTTACGACTTAATGTACTCTGTTGTTCTATGCCTTACCATAGTATGATGTTTCTATGACCTTTAATGCTTTAAAATGCTCAGATGTTTTTTTGATGTATTATGCCATATTATACTATGATGTTTTTTTGGCATTTTTATGACTTACTGTACTATGTTGTTTGATCCCTTGCCATACTATGATGTTTTTATGACCTTTTATGCCTTAATATACTATGAAGTTTTTTGGACGTTTTATGCCATAGTATACTATGACGTTTCTTGGCATTTTCATGACTTATTATACTGTGATGTTTTTTGACATTTCTATGACCTACTATACTCTGTTATTCTATGCCTTAGAGTAGTATGATGTTTTAATCACCTTTTATGCCTTAATATACTATGATGTTTTTTTTATGTTTTATGCCATACTATACTATGACGTTTTTTTTAGCATTTTTATGACTTACTGTGCTATGTTGTTTCATCCCTTGCCATACTATGACGTTTTTATGACCTTTTATGCATTAATATACTGTGATGTTTTTTTGACAATTTATGCCATAGTATACTATGACGTTTTTCGGCATTTTTATGACTTACTATACTATGACGTTTTTTGGCATTTTTATGACTTAATGTACTCTGTTGTTCTATGCCTTACCATGGTATGATGTTTCTATGAGTTTTTATGCCTTGATATAATATGACGTTTTTTTGACGTTTTATGCCATAGTATACTATGACGTTTTTTGGCATTTTTATGACTTATTATACTATGACGTTTTTTGACATTTCTATGACTTACTATACTCTGTTAGTCAATGCCTTACAATAGTATAATGTTTTAATGACCTTTTAAGCCTTAATATACTATGATGTTTTTTTTTTATGTTTTATGCCATAGTATACTATGACGTTTTTTGGCATTTTTATGACTTATTATACTATGACGTTTTTTGACATTTCTATGACTTACTATACTCTGTTAGTCAATGCCTTACAATAGTATGATGTTTTAATCACCTTTTATGCCTTAATATACTATGATGTTTTTTTTTTATGTTTTATGCCATACTATACTATGATGTTTTTTTGATGTTTTATGGCATAGTATACTATGATGTTTTTTTGATGTTTTATGCCATAGTAAACTATGATGTTTTTTGGCATTTTTATCACTTGCTGTACTCTGTTGTTTCATCCCTTGTCATACTATGACGTTTTTATGACCTTTTATGCACTCATATACTGTGATGTGTTTTTGACGTTTTATGCCATAGTATACTATGACGTTTTTCGGCATTTTTATGACTTACTATACGATGACGTTTTTTGGCATTTTTACGACTTAATGTACTCTGTTGTTCTATGCCTTACCATAGTATGATGTTTCTATGACCTTTAATGCCTGAATATACTATGATGTTTTTTGATGTTTTATGCCATACTATACTATGAGGTTTTTTGGCATTTTTATGACTTACTGTGCTATGTTGTTTCATCCCTTGCCATACTATGACGTTTTTATGACCTTTTATGCATTAATATACTGTGATGTTTTTTTGACGTTTTATGCCATAGTATACTATGACGTTTTTTGGCATTTTTATGACTTACTATACTATGACGTTTTTTGGCATTTTTACGACTTAATGTACTCTGTTGTTCTATGCCTTACCATAGTATGATGTTTCTATGACCTTTAATGCCTTAATGTACTATGATGTTTTTTGATGTTTTATGCCATACTATACTATGAGGTTTTTTGGCATTTTTATGACTTACTGTACTATGTTGTTTCATCCCTTGCCATACTATGACGTTTTTATGACCTATTATGCATTAATATACTGTGATGTTTTTTTGACGTTTTATGCCATAGTATACTATGACGTTTTGCTGCATTTTTATGACTTACTATACTATGATGTTTTTGGGCATTTTTATGACTTAATGTACTCTGTTGTTCTATGCCTTACCATAGTATGATGTTTCTATGACCTTTAATGCTTTAATATGCTCAGATTTTTTTTTGATGTATTATGCCATAGTATACTATGACGTTTTTGGCATTTTTATGACTTACTAAACTATGACGTTTTTTTAGCATTTTTATGACTTACTGTACTCTGTTGTTCTATGCTTTACCATAGTATGATGTTTCTATGACCTTTTATGCATTAATATACTGTGATGTTCTTTTGACGTTTTATGCCATAGTATACTATGGCGTTTTTTGGCATTTTCATGACTTAATATTTATGGCGTTTTTTGATATTTTACGACTTACTATACTCTGTTATTCTATGCTTTATAGTAGTATGATGTTTTAATCACCTTTTATGCCTTAATATACTATGATGTTTTTATGATATTTTATGCCATACTATACTATGACGTTTTTGGGCATTTTTATTACTTACTTCGCTATGTTGTTTGATCTCTTGCCATACTATGACGTTTTTATGACCTTTTATGCATTAATATACTGTGATGTTTTTTTTGACGTTTTATGCCATAGTATACTATGACGTTTTTTGGCATTTTTATGACTTACTATACTATGACGTTTTTTGGCATTTTTACGACTTAATGTACTCTGTTGTTCCATGCCTTACCATAGTATGATATTTCTATGACCTTTAATGCTTTAATATGCTGTGATGTTTTTCTGACGTTTTATGCCATAGTATACTATGGCGTTTTTTGGCATTTTCATGACTTACTGTAATATGTTGTTTGATCCCTTGCCATACTATGATGTTTTTATGACCTTTTATGCCTTAATATACTATGACGTTTTTTTGACGTTTTATGACTTATTATACTGTGACGTTTTTTGCCATTTTTATGACCTACTATACTCTATTAGTTTATGCCTTACAATAGTATAATGTTTTAATGACCTTTTATGCCTTAATATGCTGTGATGTTTTTTTGATGTTTAATGCCATACTATACTGTGACGTTTTTATAACCTTTTATGCCTTAATATACTGTGATGTTTTTATAACCTTTTATGCCTTAATATACTGTGATGTTTTTTTGACGTTTTATGCCATACTATACTTTGACGTTTTTTGGCATTTTTATAACTTACTATGTCATTTCATGCCTTACCTTATTATGACATTTTTATGATCTTTTATGCCTTAATATAATATGACTTTTTCTTTAAACCTTTATTGCCATACTATACTATGACCTTACTATTAGTGTGTGTTTTTATGCCTTACTATACTATGACTCATGCCATATATATCACATACATGTCCCTATATCAAGAGTGATATAGCAATATGTTTCATGTATAAGAGGATATATTATTGTGACACATATACATCCTTTGGATATATGAAGTTATAGGTTCATAGCATATAAGAAATACTCTTCGTAAAATGCAATTTTATTAAAACAACATGCTATTTAAAATTCAACATGTTTGTGTATGATTTTTTGATTCATTTCCAATTAAATTTAAACATACATGTCTATTTTTTATATTTACATATTTAATATGAACACATACTTACAGGCTTTGGGATTTTATATATATATGGTACATGTATCTTTAATATAAACAGACATACTAAAATACATGTTTCTATTAGCTACACATTTATCTCAATATATGATATTTTTCGAATTTCTAACAGGTTTTACATGTAAGTTTTACATATACAGGCTATACTTTAAATACATATATGATTTTACTTCTTATGTACACATATTTCACGTATGGAAATTCAACACATGTACATATATTACATTTGCATATGGTTATTCCTGAATGCAAAATCAGCTCTCATATGTTAGTAAACCGTCTGTTTGATGGCATTAAAAAGTCAATCTCTTTGTTTTGGAGTGGTGGCAGGGTTGTTGTGTGCCTGCCAATAAACAGAACTGTGGTTCCCATAAGGCACTATGGGAATAGCACACAATGGAGGGAGGCTGTTTTGCACTATAGTCCAAGTGAGAGTGTTTGCTCATAAATACCTGCGTAATTAGGGGAAAACGACCCAAACTTTGACTTAGAGGTTTGAAACAGTTTATGTTTTGCATCTTTTTACTCTGTTGCATTTTCTTCTTTCCTTGTTCTTCTCTGTCAAGTCTGAACAATGAAGTGGCAGCTGTTATTCCCACAGCAACCCTGCAGTAACCACAACGGCAAGACACGTCTCCATCCTCCACTGGAGGAGAACAAGACGAAGAGACGAAGAGTAAACACAACAGTCCTGGAGGAGAGATAGGAGAGAGGAGGAGGAGGAACAAGAGGGAGGATGCAGACAGAAACAAAGAGAGATAGACAGGAAAAAAAGATGGACAGCTACAAAGTGTGTGAGGAGGAAGGCAGAAAAAAAGGCAGACAGACGGGGAGGACTGTGAATGTGACCACTATTGAGACAAAAGCAACATACAAATGGAGGAGTGAGAAAGAAGTGATGGAGTTGGTGCTGACACAGATTCATCCAGTGGGATGAGGAAGAAGACAGGAAGTGACACGCTACATTGATCGCCTAGCCTCTCCTGGGCCTGAATGTTTGCCTCCACGCATAAACTGATTTTGACACTTCTTAGTTGGTTAATTGGCTCTGCGGTTTTTACAAACAACTTCTTATGTTTGGTGAATACTAATTCACCAAACATAATGTTGTTCCTCATCAAAAGAGGAAAGTTCTGTTTCAGTTACTTACAGATGTGAGGAAACAGAGGAGCAGCATTACAGCGTGTTTCATGAAACAGGAAGAGCAGCATGTCTCCAGCATATATTAATTAATAGAAGAATACAAAAATACACATGGACTTCAGAGGCAAAGAAGTTTTCATTGATGATAAATGAAGCCTGCAGTATCACACCAGCAGTGTGCTGTCCATGCCAGATAGTGATGGTCATTGACTCAAGATCACTACAAAATAATTCAGCAAACTTGAAGACATCTTTTAGAATGTTGAAGGACTGAGCTATCCATCATAATACCGTGAAGTGTCAGTCTTCTTAATGCTTCCATGCATTTATCTACCACTGCAGCTGCATAGCTGTTTGAGTATAAAGGCACATTTTTTCAAAAATAAAACCATCAAAATACAGAAAATTACCTGGTAAAGAATGGTGGATGTTTTTTTTTTTGACACTGCTATATGTCGAAAGAAGCACACATTATTTATATTTTTACCTATTATTGCATGTATTTGTATATTGTAGCTTGTACAATAAAAGTATTGTATTGATTGATTACAGCCATGTACAGTAGGACAACAGCTATGCATAAATAATATAAGGAAAATTTAAGACAAATAATGATATAGTGTCTCCTTATAGAGTTGTCATGGTGAAGTGAACTATTGCCTGTTTATGCTACCAGCAAACACAGAGCAGCATTAGCATTCAGTTGGAGTTTTGTTTTGACACCTGAGGAATGCAAGTCCAATATTTACTCTCCTTTTAGCTTTTTGGTCTCCAACAATTCCTGAGGAAAATAAATGGCTCTTCAGCTAGTAAATGCCAGCTAACTGCTAGCTCTGTCTGTCTTCTGGACAGGTAGTGTGCAGTGGGTTTATCAGAGTCTGCATGTTACAAACGGCTGCTCATTGTGGCTGGACAGTGACAGATAAACCTAAACAGTAAAGTGACAAAAGCTAAAAAAAAAAAAAATGCTTTGTGCTGAGGGGAATCTTTGAAATCATTATGAGCTACACATGTCAAATAACACAGTAATTGGTTCCATTGTTAATATAAAAATATTGACTAGTGCAGCTTTAACAGTCACATAAATGCCTTTAAGATACTTCTTTTGGTTGCGCTGGACTCAATAAATAGACACTGACTGTAACTGAGGGTCATTCACGTCATCCATATCTCATGTTTAACTATTAAAGGTTCCATATTTTACACTACAGTGTTTTATTTGATGTGTTTATCTCCATAACAAGATATATTCGTAGTTTTAAGAAGCAAATATCATCTCAATGTAGTTTCAAATCTCCTCTGTCAGGCTTCTCTCTGGAGCTCCAGTAACAACGATCTCATAAAAAGATAGCAGATTTCAGGTAAACACTCAGAGAACCCAAATCCTGCGAGGTTGGATGGTGGTGTCCAGGTGGGCGGAGACTGGGACTTGGCTGAGAGTGGTGACTGCTTTGTTGTGACATCACAAAGTAACAGAAGTCCTGACGGCTTGTTTTAAGGCTCACTTTCTGAAAACAGGCTGTGACGCCTGACACACATACCCATTCATCTATATTATATTATCTTCAGTATTCATACTAAATGTTTACTAAAAAATTGCAAAATATTTCCATATTAACATTTACCAACTTTGTGTGATTTGAAAAAAGATAAGAAGAAAAGGAAGAAGAAAAGAAAAGGCAGAAGAAATAATTTTCGGATTTACTAAGAAGAAGGATTTATGGCTTGAGAAAGAAAGAAGATGGCCAGTGCAGTTCAGAGCATTTTGAAATGATAAAAACAAACAGCAATGTCACCAAGGAAAGAGAAAAGGAAAGAGAGAGACTGAGACAGACAGACTGGAGTGAGAGGATGAGGGGATAAAGAGAGACAGAGAGAGGGAGGGATAAAAAGAAACAGATGTAATCAAAAACCGAGCGTGGACAGAAGTGGCTGTGACTGAGGGAGGGCACAGTGGACTTTAGGAAACCAGGAGGGATGATGGAGTTTGGGAGGAATTAAGACTGAGTGGGAGGACGGAAGAGGAAGAAAGACAGAAAAAATGGAAAAAAAGGGACTGTTGAATGAGTGGGAGAAGGATGAGAGTGAAATGATATAATATATTTCCTGCTGGGATTAAATCTGTTTTGAGCAAGAGGAGGGAGAGAGTTTGGATAAGGAGGTGAAGAACAATGATTTAGTTTTATGTGAATTAAAAAGATGCAGGAAAAGAAAGAGAAGTGAAGTAGCTCAATTTGGAGAGATGACAGTGATCAGGGAGAGAATAATGACTTTTATGAAAAAGAAAGGAGACACTGGAACAGATTTCGGGTTATGGACATTTTGAATCACTGCACTGGATTAAATCTACATAATCTCCCAAACCAATTGCCTCCTCAGAGACTCTATTGTCTCACTGATTACTGAGGATTTGCAGCAGGTAATAAGTGATCTGTGATGGATTATATTCTCAAACTAACCTCCCGAGCCAGTCCAGCAGCAGCAGCAAGGGGATGAGAGAGGGATGAGAGGAAACGAGAGAGAAAAAGAGGAAGAGAAGAAGAAGGGATGAGAATGTGAGGATAAAGCTGGAGTCTGGTTTATAAGCCGCTGGTTGGGCAGTACAGCAGCTAATAGTGTCACTTCCTTTCTTTAAGGTGTGTGTGTCACAGAAGGAGTCCATTCTCCAGCATGTGTGTGTGTGTGTGTGTGTGTGTGTGTGTGTGTGTGTGTGTGTGTGTGTGCATGAAAGCATGAGCATGTGTGCAAGTGTGTGTGTCTAAGTAAGTCATCATCATATCGATTGACAACACAAAGCCACCCGGGAGCTACAGATCGACAAGGAGGGAACACACACACGTCCAACACAGAACAGTAGCAATGTACAGTAGAATGCACACAGCACTGATTCCCTGCAACAACTCCACGCTCCAGTGCTGCTGCCACGCTGTGTGATCCACACAGAAAATGACTCAGGTTAAGGGGAAAAAGGCCTGGAGCTACTTTCTCATGATGATACATCAGTGCAGTAAAACATTTGTCATTTTGAGTGAAGACAGGCAATTGCAGTGAGAGTAATGACTGATATTTTGTCTTCCTTAAAGCCCACCAGGTGGTTCACATTAATCTCGAGTTAGTCTTGTCTTTTCTCTTTTCTATTCACAGGTCAGAGGTCAGGCGCAGCTGCAGACAAACTGTAACGAAAATCACTCAGGAAGACCAGCTCTCCATCTTTTCTCTATTTATTTTCACTTCCTTTCCAGCTGAAGCCGGCTGAGCGTTCCACTCTTCTTTAAACACTCATCTTGTTCCTGTCAAAACCTGTTCCTTTCTCACCTGCTGTGAGCAGTCATTTCAGCGTCTGATCCACTCCATTCACCTCAGGTTTTCATCTGAACTGGCTCTCTGATTGGTCCGTCAGGGTTCCCGCTCCAGATCGCGTCCATCTAGATCTTCAGCCAGACTTATTCTTCGTCTTCTCATCCCATCTCCAGTGTCAAGACTCCATCCGGGAGTGGTTTCTAATGAAGCTCATAGCATGATGACGCACTATCAGGTCTAATCACTAACACTCCTCACATACTGCAGATCTTAAATAAACTACATAAATGCATTTATTAATGGCTCTTTAAGCCTTTTTCAAGTGAGTCACTGATTGAACTGAAGCCAAGTCCAAACAAGTGTATTCTCCATTCTTCAAGTATGAACTGAGAACCACATACAGTATCATAAGTGCTGCTCTCCAGTGTGCACAATGCAGTGTATGCTTTCTACATTTATGATTTATCTTTTGCTAATTTTATCACAAACTTATTATTAAACATACATTTGAATTAGAGAACAACAGCTGCTGTTTCATTGTCTTATGTGTGATTATGAAAATATCACCAGACCAGACTATTTATTGATTATGTCATGGCACATTTATATTTAATATCAGGGCCATAGCTAACACTGAGGACAGTGAGGTTATTACCTCTATGTTTTTTTCTGACAATCTGGAGATCCTTTCAATCTGTGCAGCAAACTTTACACACGGTGGATATTTCTTTCTTTTTTTATATCTGATTTCAGTGCTTCTAGATTTAGTAAACTTAAATTTGACTACTTTTAGGTCAACAAAAATACATAACTAGAGAACCATTACCATTTCTCCACTTCAATTTTATTCCTGGCACTTGCAGAAGCCTTTGAAATTGTTACTACTTTATTGTTGTCATTATAGCTTCCTAATAATTTCACTTAATTTGCAGTTTCATGGAAACAACTATGCCAACAGTGGGGAAAAAAAACAAAGTTCTGGGACAGTTATTTCAATTAGAGTTTAGTTCTGTGAACTTGGAGGTTGTTGTCACTGTTTCTTTTAAATAAAACTGGCAGTAAATATAACTGCTAACTTCATAAATAACATGAAAAATCCAACTTCCTTCTTAGTATTTAGGGGGTGGGAGAGTTCGACTCATGATCTCAGTCCTGTTTACTCACACATTTCACAAAATAGGATGAACACATTACTATTGTACACAAACTAAAATACTATTAATGGCTTGTTTCGTGCTCAATGGTACTTCAGCAAGCAGGATGTTTTGCAACTCGAACCTGGTTTCTCTACTTTCTGTGAAAAATGTCTCTGAATTAAAGAGAGTGTGAAGCCAAAGCTGTGCCTTTAAACCTAGTCTGTCAAATTTAGTTAACTCAAAACACATTACATAGCAAAAAGTGTTAAATAATAGACACTTTTCATTACAAATGAATGGGAGATAAGCACTCAAAAAGTCTGAAACTCTAAAAAAAAAAAACAACATATTACCCAGAAAGCACAGTCCTGACAAATAAACCTGAAGATAAAGATGTAGAAGATCTACTTAACAAACTGTCATCATCACAAAAGAAAAACCAAAAAACAGCAGTTTCAGCACTGAAAGAGGATGTTGGAAGTTTATTACTGAATTTTCACTCATATACTTATATTAATTATGAAGGAACAATAAAATATTACATCTGGATCATTGTATAGTATTCCCTTTGTATCCAACAATCATATATTCTACAGATACAGTGTCAACAAATGTCACTACATACCTTTTCTAATGTATATCGCATGCTGTCTTCACTATCTGAAGTGTACAAACACGGCTGCTGCTTTTTATTTATTTAACTAGTCCAACAGTAAAAGATGGGCTCATTATTGGGTGAAACTGGAGGCAAGGAAATGGGACAGTGGGGAAGAAAGAGGGAGAAAAAAGAGGGAGAGAAGACATGACAGCCAGAGGCCTCAGGGTGGGCCCGGGGGAGACTAGTCACACCAAATGTCTAATAAGAGTAAAGTCAAGGAGAGCTCGTGTGCATGATGCTGAAGTGAGCCTGGTGTCTAATGGTACACTGCTGTGTTTGTGTCAGAGTATGATGTTGTGCGTGGCTGTTTAAATGTGTGTTTTCAACATAAACAGGACAGAAATAACAGAGGTTAAAGCTCATGGCTGACAAGAAACAACCCCCAGGCTCCTTCTGGTGGGTAGGAAACTAGCTAACGGCGTTAGCATACCGACTTCTCTCTCCTCTCTCTGTGTGCCATGGCAGCACAGGCCAACGTCTGAACATGCACTCAAGGAAATACAACTAAAGCTGCCCTTATTAGTGTCATGGGTTTGGAGTGAAAATCATTAAAGATTGATTCACAAGCTAA
Source organism: Seriola aureovittata (assembly GCF_021018895.1). Lineage (NCBI taxonomy): Eukaryota > Metazoa > Chordata > Actinopteri > Carangiformes > Carangidae > Seriola > Seriola aureovittata. The sequence continues at coordinate 6,770,967 of NC_079386.1, forward strand.
TGTCCAATAATTTTGCCTCAGTGGCTATATTGACCTTTTGGGAGTTTGAATTAACTCAGGTGGACAGTAATACATCAGTGCACATGCTAACCATTTAGCATGTAGTTTAAGTAATGCTAGAGCTAGAACTTATTATTCCAAATTTCCCGGTGATATTTCCTGCTCAGCAACAATTGCATATTGTATATCCACATCCAACAGACACAGTGACATTAGCATTCATTTGAAGTCATGTTTTCAGCCACAACACGTGAGCAGAATAGTAACTCATCTTTTAGCTCTGTTTTGGTCTCCACCAACTCATTAGGACAAAGTCTGCATATTAAGTTGATAATTCTCTGTGGGGTTTTCATTATAACACAGTCATTTGTTCCATCATCAATATAGAGATTTTGATTTGTGCAGTTTTACGTCTAATATTAATTAACAGTTCTGTCATTTTAAAGGTCAAACTCCCAAAATGTTATTGCAGTCCACTTACATGAAACAATATTAGACCGTCACCAAGTGACCACAAAGTACCTCTGGTAGGCTACATACAGTTCATCTGAACATATCCAGCAGTTCCACCTGTAAACTGTGCTGGCACCTTTATTCTTTCCAGACCTACGAAGACTGTATGTCTACATTTAAAGCCACTGACAGCTAGAACCAAGAATATATACCTGTATGGTGGAGTAAGAGTCTACAGGTCAAGAGTTACTTGAAAAAGCCATTTTTAAATGTGAAATACATGTGGTTTGAGTATTTTTCATATGCAATATATATATTACACTATCTAAAGGTTGGTCATGTTCGTCTTTTTGTCTTCTAACAGACTTTTCATCACATTAGCACCTGTGGAAATGGTCTGAAACTGATGCACTACACAACACTAATACTGGCTATCTGTACTATAGGTGCAGTTATTGTATTGGACAAGGGTAGGGTACTTAGTAGTTTAGTTAAACAGTTAAATTTATGGAGAGGTTACCACAGGTTTTGGCGAAGATGTTTTATCCTATTTATCTCATCATCCAGTATCAAAAAAACCTTTCCCTAATGAAACAAGAACCAAAAAATCCAAGCTCAAAGTGCAAAGAATAAAAACCTTCCTTGTGCCTTGTTGAATATTTAAAATGCGCTCAACGACTCTCTTGCTAAAAGCACTCGACCTCCAGTGACCAACTAGTGGTACAAGTGCATTTAAAAATACATTTAAAACTGAAAGATGAAACAAGATCTTTCACCTCAAAAATGAGAGTAAAAAAAACCCTTGTGGTAATAAGTACGTGGTAATAACGAACAAACTCGTCTTTAAAAACAGCAGAATATGTGAGTTTGAATACTTGCCACTAGATCTGGAATGGCTTGGACCAGCTCGACCCTAAACGCAGACAGCCTGTGAGGAATGTGTCGACTTTTTTTTGGCAAATAAACCTTTGGGTTTGAGAAGACTGGAGGCAGTTTCACCTCCGAGTCCACTGCTCATCCTCTGACTCTGCAGCACAGTGTATACATTAGTGTCCAAAATGAGATAGGTGAGCAAAAACATTTACATACTGTATGCAGCGTGGCACGGTGGGAGCAGGACAGCCAGAGGTGAACAGGCTGGTAATCTATGGCTGTTTCATCAGAGATCAAGAGGTCAGTGTATTCATTTCAAGAAAGTGCAGAACCCAGCAAGTGTATGGTGGCGTTGTTGTCCTCTTAATGACCAATTAAACTATTTATTAACTGTTATTGGATTCAAGCTTCTTTCCTTATGGTGCCCAACTTAAAATACCCTGTTGTATTGTATGTATCTCCATGATGATTTCAGGCACATCAAAATACTAAATGCACATTGAACTTGCAAGGGCGAAAACCTTTTACACTCTGCAAACTGTTAAAGCAGCCTGAACCTTCATCCATCAATAAACACAACATTAAATAACCACAAAAGAAAAAGTTGTTAAAATTCAATTTAAATAGATAATAGTTTACAAAGGTGTGGGTGTGTATGGGTGTGTGTGTGTGTGTGTGCGCGTGTGTGTGTGTGTATGTGTGTATGTGTGTGTGTGTGTGTGTGTGTGTGTGTGTGAGGGGGGATAATCAGACAGACAGGCAGCCAGTGCTCATCGAAGGAGGGAGACAGGAGAGGACGAGAAAGGACTCACTACAGCTCTCGACTTTCCTCAACCTCTCCCATCCTCCGTCTCTCCAGCACTTGTGGTCAGTAGTAAAATTCACGTACAGCTAAACATATACACAGAATAAACATACAGAGTGCCAACATTTTACCCCTCAAAGTGGACAAGACAAGAACAAAAAAACATCAACATTTTTCTGTTTAAAAAAAAAAAAAAAAACGGCAAGAAAACAAAGAGCGAAGAAGCTTTGATGCAGACGCTGTTTAAATTAAAGTACCGTTTAGTTTGGGCACCAAAATGCTACATTCAGTATTTCAATCTAACATGCGGTGTGGGATGTTTTAAAGGTAAAATAAAACGTACATAAGCTGTTCCTGTCTGATGCCAATTCTGGAAAGCAGAGAACTGAACTACACATGAAGGCAAGAGGAGGTAATGCTTTAGATTTTGAAACTTCAGCGAAGTTAAAGCATCAGAAAACTGCAGACTTAGCTAAAAATACACAATAATGATTTCTCAAATTGAGTAAATCAGTGTTTCAATTAGAAGAGGAGGGAAAACCCTGGTGTGTTTTCTTCAAATGGTGATTTAAACTTAAAAGGCATTTTTACATTAAAATGTCACAGTGCAGCTGTACATCATCATCTGAAGACTGTCTCCTACAGTGGTGTCCCTCCGTAGGCTGCCAAAGTAGCAAAATATCTGCACCAACACACATGGACGCATGGACACACACACACACACACACACACACACACACACACACACAAAAAATGCTAAATCAGTGCAAAATAGAGCATCAAGAGTGTGTTATGTCACTTAAACCCTTCCTCATTTACACTGAAACCTACACACACACACACACACACACACACACACACACACACACACACACACACACACACACACACACACACACACACACACACACACACACACACACACGTTTTCTAGCTAGACGGATGTCTGCTCACCATCCCTTCTGCAACCTTGATTGGATTCTGACTGGAGGTTAAAGGCCAGAAACTTTATCCCAATCAATGATGCAAATCCTGGAGACAGGTGCAGGTGTGTGTGTGTGTGTGTGTGTGTGTGTGTGTGTGTCGAGGTGCAGTATATGAAGATAAGCAGGCTACATGAATGGGCAGCTAAAAACCACAAACTGGAAAAAAAAAAAAAAAAACAGTGAGGCTGCAGCACCACTTACTGGTCAGCTACTGACATTACAGTTAAAACTTCAGATCTGAAACCTTTTTTAAAATCAGGTTAACAATTGAGTCCTCTTTTCCTCCATATTCCCTCTCGATGCTCATTTCTGGAACATACATGTGGAAAGTGGAATATATTGCACTTATTGTAGCACAGACAGTAAAATCACTGGTCAAATGTTGCTAAAAACAAAATATCAAAAATTTGTCGTGAGAATTATATTTCTTTCCTCGACAAAGGCCTTTTCTGACCCTCTTCATCTCCCTACAGTTTGAATCTTTGCATCAAAAAAGAGGATAAAGCTGTTACAAACAGAAAGTAGGTGTGAACAGAAAGCTGGGGGTGTCACAAGACTGTACCAAAGCTTACTGACCAGACCAAAATGAAAAAGATGCAAAGAAAAAGGTATGAAAGGACAAAAAAATGTAAAAAAAACAAATGTAAAAACAAATGTTTGGTTATGATTCTTATGAAATCATCATGTGTCATCTGACAAAAACTGCAAAATAAAAAATAATATAGCTCTGTAGACATGAACAAAACAGTCTGTAATAAAAAAAAGGAATAAAATTAGTAAATAATCTATATCATTACTATCCCACATATTAATCATTATAAACCCCAGTTGAATGTATGTTTTTTCCTTTTTACAAGAAATAATTTTAACTGAACGACATCTCTGCTTCTGACAGGACGGGAGTGGACGAGGAAGTGGAATCAGCCAATGAGGCAATGCTATTGTCCATGCTCCTGTTCCAGGTGCTCCGATTGGGCGTTGACGGGAAAGAGGGCGTGGAGCAGTTGGACGGCGGGCCCGACCCCGAGCTGGGGCTGGAGCTGCTGTGATTGGAGAAGGGCGAGAACAGGGCGTCCTGTCGGAGACCTTTGTTCTGGAGCTCCAACTGTAGGTGTTGGCAGATTTCTTCCGGTAGTCGCTGATGCTCTTCCTCCAGTTCCCTCTCCAACTGAGCCTTCAGCTGGACAGGAAACACCAGGAAAACATGAAGAAATGTTCAAGTGTTCAAGTAACAGTTGGCGATTTCAGGAAATTCACTTCATTTGTTTTCTTGCCAAGAGTTAGACACATAATTGTACAGACATGAGAGTGGTACCAATTTTCACTTCTCCTTTTCGAGCATATATATATATATATATATATATACATACACACACACATACATACATACATAAAGTAAAGTTAGTTTTACTTTTTACTGAGGCTGGCTGTTGCTATCTCATCAGCTAGCTTTAGCTTGGTGTGGCTCCAGCTGGCTGACAGAGAGAGCAGTAAGTGCAACAGTGGTGTGTTTTTCCTTTAGGGCAGAGTGGAGTACAACAGAACAGTTTCTGCCCTTGAATGGGTTAGTTTGTGTGTGAGTCAGTGTGCGCTGCCTCACCAGGGGAAGTTCCTCGTCTATGTGCTGCAGCAACTCCCGCTGCCTCAATATCAGCTTCTCTTGTCTCCTGCTCTGAGCCTCCTCCAGCTGCGGTGCGAGGAAAGAGAGGTGACAGGAGAGGAAGATTTGGGAAGGAGGTAACGGAGGATGGGAGGAAAATTTGATGAAAATGTGGGGGAAGAAGGAGGAAAGCAGGGAAGAAGAAACAGATAGTACATAAGGGACAAGGAATACAATGCAAGAAGAGAAGAATTGAGGGTTTTAAGTGAAAACAGCAAAAAAACAGAAATTATACAGATGAGGGAAGGAAGGATGGCAACATTGGATTAGGAGGCAAAAAGATAGGCAAGTAAGAGAGGAAGGGAAAAGAAGATAATGTGAGAGAAGATTGGAGTAAAGTTGATGACAACAGCAGAAAAATGTACTATAAAGTAGATAAATGGACATTCTCAAGGACTGCTGGTGATAAGAGTGCATGTGCTAATGTGGACTCTTACCCCGCGGATTAAGGCGACAGAATCTTGAATATGTTTCCTGTTGATCTCATTCAGCTCCCTACAGAGTGAGACAGGAAGATGAAGAAAAAAGGTCTGACCGCCCAAATATCCAATAATCATATCAACGTCTGTGCATGAACACAGAAACGAGTTTATTACGTTTCAGCCTTGTCTTTGTCGCGGGTCTTGGCTTCGCTGATGCTATTTTGTCGCTTCCTGTCCAGGATCTTCTGGAGCTCTTTCTTCTCCCTGCAGATGCAGTTACACATCACCATTACATCCAAAGAAAGAGCAAGATTTAGAGAAACATTTTATATTTTTGTAGATGTTATTGAAAAAACCCAGATGCTTGTGGTGAATTCAATGTCTGGGAAAAAAGGGACAAAGGCTGTTTTAAAATCTATAGAACCGTCACTGTGACATAAACTAATGCAGAAAGTCATTTTGGGGTCCAAGTTCCTCTTCTCCAAACTATTGCAAGGTGAAACAGCCACACTTACTTCTCACACAGTTCCTTGAGCTTCTTCAGCTGAACTGCTTGGCATTCATAGGCCGTCTCCTTTAACTTCTGGAAGGCCTAAAAACACACCACAGCAGACGACCACCTGTCAGAGAATCACTGTGCAGATGTACGGAGGTCCCACAAAGTTTCTTGGAGGTCACTTAGAGATGAACTCTGTGTTAATGTTTGTGTGTGTTTGTTTGTGTGTGTGTGTGTGTGTGTGTGTGTGTGTGTGTGTGTTGTGTGTGTATTTAAGAATTCAAAGGAGGAAGCCAAATGTTGTTCCAAGTGTCACCTTGACTGTGCATAAGTGTGCAAAGACTGGGGTGTGCGTTGTTGTTACCTCTTGTAGGTGTGTTTGTTGCTTCTCTCTCTCCAGTGAGTGAAGCTCTTGTCGAAGTTTCAGCAGCTCCTGCATCTGCCATTCCCTCAGCTGGACCGTCTGCTTCTCCAGCTCCTGATCCAACGCTGTCAGCTCGCGCTGCACCGGCTCCTGGGGCTCGCTGAGCACACACACACGCACACACACACACACACACACACAATGACACAGATAATTAGGCCAGGTGCAACTTCAACACAAGTGTGTATTTAAGAGACCTTTTCGCCCTCTGTCATCAGCTTTTTCTTCCTCTTCTGAAGTCTATTACCTTAGTCTACCTATTTCCATCATCATCATTCTATCCAGGTATTTTATAAGATTAGTTTTCCTCGTTTCCTCCTCCCGCATTAATTGATATTTACATTTATTTATACTCCCCATATATCCATCCATCCTTACTTTTTCTTGATGCTTAGTTTGAGATGTTTCTCCATCCTACTGCGTCTCCTCTGGGAGTCAGATTGAAGCTGGCTACTCCGATTCTTCTGCTCCTTACTCAGCTGCCACACCTGTGTGTACACACACACACACACACACACACACACACACACACACACACACACACACACACACACACACACACAGACACACACAAATTTGTTTTGCGGCACACAAGCAAAAGAAAGTGATTTTTCTGTATCTGAAGCAAGGAGTGAAAAATTAAATATAATATAATATATATGGCTTTAAATATCAGTGTTTCCGTTCTGTTAGACATATATTGTGGGTGTGTGTGTGTGTGTGTGTGTGTCTACCTTCTTGAGGTGTTTCTTGCGCATGTCTTTGAGCTCTTTGCTCTGTTTCTTCAGCAGCTTCATATAGCTCTTCTGCTGCTTCAGCTCCTCTATAGAGTGGACCTGGACGTCTGAGGGACAGACACACACACACAGACAGAATTATAGCAAATCGCCAGTGCAAATCTTCAGGTCAACCAGCCACTTAAAAGAATGACAGAAGACATTTTCTACATGCAGCTCGACACTGTATGTGACACACAAGTCATTTCACTCATTTCTGTGTGGAAACAGATGCGCTGGGACCTTACCTGTCAGAACAGCGGCTATTAGGTCCTCCTTCTGACTTTGTGCTACACACGCGCACACACACACGCACACACACACAAATACATACAGTAGGATAAGCACACAGACAGTATGCATGAAATGAATGAAGGAACATTTAAAAAAATTCAATGAAATACTAAGATCCCTCATGAAAACCTGACATTTTGGGAGATGAATATTGTGTCACTTGTTTCTAGTGAAAAATATAAAAAAAAAATGCTCATAGTTTTCACACACTGCACAAAATCATTACATTAAAAATATGACAGACATGGACATTTTACATTAGCTAGCAGCTCCTTGAAGCAGGTTGGTACAAATACACTGCACATGGGAGGGAGACAGACATACAATGCAGCAACTTTTTCACTGTTAAACTTGCTCTGTAACCAAACTGGCAACCCACCACACTACTGCAAGTCTAAAACAGATGATGGGAGTTGTCTTACACAGTACTAACACAGTCTAGCAGACTGTTTTCTGTGCTGTCAGAGAGTAAATGAACTAGTAGTGTTACTGCAAAGTGTCTGATTATGTATTCATTTAGGATAACAAGTGAGGATTAATGCAGATAAACGACAGGTGTAGGTATTCATAAAGTATTCACACGTCTTACACGTAGACATTAAGACAATGTTTGTGGCAGCTTGTGGATGTGTCTACCTGGTGGGGCTAATTTCATCTCACTGGCTTCATCCAATGGGTAGGGAGGGGGGTTGTGGAAGGGGGAAGGATGTCGAACTCCTGGAATGATGTCACTCTCTTTCTTGGTCTCGCCATTGTTGGGCTGGTCGGGGACATGCTGCAACAAAAGCATCAGACAACGCATAGTGAATAACTAACTACTGACTCAGTGGGGTACAGATATTTCAAAAATGGGGGGGTGTGGGAAACGTTTGGGTCACAGATGTGGCTCACCTCACTGTTGTCCTCGAGGAGAACAGCCAGCTGTGTCTCTCTCTTGTGCAGCTGACTGATATGCTTAATGGGGTTGGTCAGAGCCTCTGCGTACTCTGAGAATAAACAGACACAAAACAAAACAAATAGTATCTTAATGTCATGGATACCATCAGGTTCATACTTCATACCAAGTTAAAGACCAGAGTCACATCTATTGAAGCCTTGAGCCTGTCAGAGCAAGCATCAAGTATTCAAGTACATCGCAAAGTGAAAGTGTGGGACTCCTTCAGCTCGCCTTTTCATGGCAGTGCGCTGGTTGGTGAGGCTGCAACTTGTTGTTTTTACACAGATGTGCCTAATAATCAAAGTAGATTAATGGTGTTAATGAGCTTTAGAAGAACTGGCAGGTGAATGTTAATACTGCTGGACAGAGGCTAGCCGTTTCCCCCTGTTCCCAGTCTATGTGCTAAGCTAAGCTAACCGGCTGTTTCATATTTACCATACAGACATGAGCGTGGTATTGATCTTGGCTTCATAAGATTCCATTTAGCCAATCTGCAAATTATTTCAACTGTTTATCCATTACTTTTAAACTAAATAAATAAATAAATAATCAAACATTAAAAAACATAACGGATAAGCAGTTGAAATAGATAGATAAAAGTAATAGTATTTCCCAAACTATTGTGTAATGGTGGGAAGTTTACAGTAAGTCCAGACTGAGTTACGTAAAGCGGCCTGAGTGGGTCGTGTGCTGTTGTTAATGTGATGTTCTTACCCTGGTGTTCATTGGGGATGTAGTCCTGGGCCTCAGTGTAAACCAGCAGGGAGGACAGGAGCAGGGACTGGTTCAGCTCAGTCTTCAGGTTGATGTAGTGGTAGCCTGGAAGGAAGGAAGAAACAAATAAATGAATAACTCCTGCAGAGTGGTGCTGGGTACAGCAGCATGTAAATGAATGGAGGTTTCCACTGAGTGTTAACAGGCAGTGCATCAGTGGTTGGTTCTTCTTCAACTTAAAAAAAATGGACCTCTCTAAATGCTTAAAAGTATGAGTGTGTTTATGAGTGTTTGTGTGTGTGTACTGACCAGGTCTAATAGCCGACACAGGGAGGATGCGGTGGCCAATGAACTTGCCGTTTTCTTCAAACACTGCTATCCTCAGAGAGGCCAGGGTGGGGAGGACCACCTGTAGGGGGAGGTGGTAATGTTCACGCCACATTTATGTCCATTTAACAACAGAAAATGATGTGAGAAAGACAGAGTTACCTTATTGAAGACAAACATTTCATCATCCCACACGGGGTCCAGAGAGTTCCCATTGGATGTTTTGGTTCTGTACTTCCTCTTTGTATCAGCGGGAAGTCCGAATATGTCCACTTCCACATACACGCCCACCTTTTTGTCTGTCAGAAACTGGCCTGAGATCACCTGGTGGTATTTAAATGATAAATGTTTATTATGGCAACTTTTGCAAACGTCCAAACGATCCCTTTAAACACACAGTTACACACATCAAGCGCGCTTTGCTCTCACCCTGATTTTGACTGTATTGGCGACGATCCCGTCCACTATGTTCTCCGTAAAAGGGTCAAAGTGTTTGTCTGTCCTCCTCATGAACTCTGGTTTCAGCAGGTAGCCGCTGCGGCCGTTGTACTCAAACACCCCCACGTTGAGCTGCATAGGAAGGTCTGGGAGAGAGGAATGAAGGGATGAAGAAGAGAGGGGGAGAAAGAGGGATGAGAATACGATAGAGGACGGTGCGAGAACGCCAATAAAAAAGAGGAATGGAGGGATTTAGAGAGATAAAGATGAGTTGAGAAGCTTTAAGTTGGCCTCTCTGAGTGTTAAATTATTTATAAGGCTGAGGAGACTTTATATTATCATTATTTACCACAGCATCTGCCAGCTTTAGAAAGCCAGACTGTTCATTATAAAGACCCTGTTTATGTCTTGGAATTCAATCAGATAGTTAATCTAAAAGCAATTTAAAAATGAAAACGTGGAAAGAGAAACACGGTGGAACAAGTCTGTTTATCATTTTATGTAATGTGGGAGTGTTCTGAAAATATAAAAGGAAAACACAGACAAGTGAAATATTTATACTTAGCACAAACATTTAAAAGATCCTGTGGATATTTAAAGTTACACTGTTCACCAAACTGCTGAGGCCGTCTAGTTCCTTGCTGTCTGAGAATAAAATAACAGGACTTACCAAGAGTCTGAAAGTTAAGCGCCACCATCTGGCAACCGACGTTCCAGAAGAGCTGAGGCATGTAGTTGGAGCTGTCCACCCTCGTGCCTTTAGGGTAGATTCGGCTCAGCTGGTTCTTATTGTACCTAGAGGAGTGTTGTTAAGGAATCGCGCTGCACATAGATGTAGGGTGGCGTGTGTCTGCCCACGCGGTTTCTTACAAGTTGGAAATTGCAGCAGATAAAAGGCAAACATCACTTTTCCAGATTTTTAGGTCAGAGGTCAAGAGGTCAAGAGCCTGCATCCTGATTATCCACATACACACAAGCTGTATCCCTCAGGTTCTCAATTAATCACAAGCCTCCAAGGATACTCGACGAACTCAATAGGTGAGCTCTTCAGGGTGTCCATGCCTTTGGTCTCCACAAATGATGACATCTCAAAGAACTTCTTCCTCTCTGGAGGACGGGAGAGGAGAGAGAAAATGAAGAAAAGAAAGAGTGGAGATCAACACAGGTACAGGGATTGATTAAGATCATTTATGTGAGACAAGACGGATCATTAACCACAAACGAGTCCATGCAGGCAACCTGTCCGACTAATGAGCTCCACACGAGAGTCATTTAGAGCTAACAAGGCTGCAAGGTCTCCGTCTCTCTCTGCGTCACTCCCACACACACTTACTGGTTGCCACCTCGAAGCTCTTGAATTTGACAGGTTCAATGTAGTTGACAAGAGTTGACATCTCCTCGGTGGCGTTCACCTCACTGCTGGCTGTACCCTGAGGGAGGCATATACTACTGATCAATCAATCAGCCCATCAGCCAGTCAAACATTATCAGTGCTGCTCCTGATGCATCTTACCTCATCAGTGTTTGGCTTTTTCAGATCTGTCACTGGTTCATCCTCCTCATCCTCCTCGCTTTCTCCCTCACCTCCTGGATGGATGTGACAAAAACAAATAATACAAAATCAGCCGTGCACTTGCAGCCTCCGTAAACCATCCAGTGCATTCTTCTTCTTCAACCCACCAAGGGATTTGCGAGGCTCCAAGTCTTTGACCATCCTTTCAGCTAGCTTCTCCTCCCCGTTGGACAGGAGCTGGCTCCCCTCAATGTCTGTCAGAGGACAGTCTACAACAAACACAGCACATCGATGTGTAGTAGCTATATATAGTCGAACTTTACAGATTTTCATTCCTCCAAACAGAAGCTGATTTTTACCAGTTATTACAACCAGAGAAGTTGAACCTACCGTTGTGGGGCGACGACTGCTCCTCCAGCTCTCTGCGTCGTATGCTGCCGCCACTCGAGGGCCGGTGGTGGTGGTGCTTCTTCTTGTTTTTAATGAGAATCTTCCCCAGCATCTCCTGAGGTGATGGGAGAGCCTGACCGGGGACCAGCTAAAGCCACGTAGGAGATACAGTAGAAAACAGATTTTGAAAAAGAGGAAAAATAAAGTAGATCTTTAATGGTGCGAGAGCTGAGCAGGGACAGGTCAGCAACTCTGGAATGTGACAAGAACATCAGAAACCTTTGAACAGAAGAGATCAAGGGATGAAAGAAAAAACACAGACTGACAGAGGAACAACTTGTTTTGGTCTGTGAGTAATCATGAGGCCCTGTGATAAAGGTCACAGTAGACTAGCAGCCACAACATATTATCCAAATTTAATACTGCGACATCACAGGACTCACAGAACCACAGTGTTTCATAAATCTAAATAAACACAACCCAAACTCATTCCAAATCAACAACAACTTTGCTGTTTTTTTAAAACTGTGAATGATTGTGTTTAGTTTAACAGTCGTATCGCTCGCCCACATGGAGGATGACTCCTGAAACACAAAGATATAATTGCTTCAGACACAAAACAGCACATCTTGTACATGTGCCCACAAATCTCTATTTAGCCCGTGTAGCCAAGCTCTAAACACTAGAGTGAAACATATATGTCCCGTCACATCATGACATGTAACATCAATCCCCTGTCACCAGTAGAAATTAAAGTATCTATTAAACTGTCTCAGAGCCGCGACACTCAGTCTGGGTCATCGGTCAGGTGTCGTTTTGATGAGCCTTTTATTTCATGAACTTTGTTTTGTGCTGTGAGGTGAAACGCTTTGCTTCACATGTTGTGTTTTGGTATAAAAGGATCAAGATCATAAGCCAATCTGCATATCACACGCAGTTTGATCGTATTTGATGGTGGTAAGTTGGTTAACGCCACGACTGTGGAGTAAAAGGATATTAGTGTGTAGTGAATCTTCTTTGAGCAAGGGCAGTGAGAATCACTCTCAATGCGTGTAATGCAGACTAAAGTTGTAAATGGTATTTATGTTAATAAAGTATAAAGTATATTGAAAGTGAAGTATAACACAGGATCTGTCTTACCGGATATTTCTCCAGTGGATCAATGAGCAGAGCGTCTCCAAAGATGGTCCTGCAGTATTCTGCCATCTTGGCCTGCTGCTTGGCTCTGACAGGACAACACACATGTTAGTTCCTGATTTTCTCTGAACTGCCAAAATGAGACACGTCAGTTAAACTACACTCATCAACTGCCATTTTAACATCACGTTTTCAAGAAAACATTTCATCAAAAGCTTTGAATTTTAGCATCTGGTCTGGTTATCAGTACATCAGACTAAACTGCAAACTGTAAAAAAGAATGGATGAACCAAAATACACAAGAGTCTGGAGCAAACTAGTTGATCTGAATCCATGCACATACACACTGACGTGACTTACGAATCCACGTGGTTTTCAAAGGAAAGGATGACGGGGTACGGCGAGGTCTTGAACGCACTCTCTGCTATCGCTTCAATCACCTCCTGCGGTCGTGGAGAGAATCAGACAATTAAAAACTAACCTAAATTTCTCATTGAAATGAACATTTCCTCAGATTGTTGGGCACTTCATGAGTGCCAATAACCAAAACATACCAACTCATAGCTTAAAAATTGATCAGCAGAACTTTGCATTGTTCACAGTTATAAAACAAGGGGTTGTTAACTTTCTGTGATAGACGGTGGAAATGTAATTATCTGAATAAAACGGCAACATACTCCACAGAGTTTTGTTTCAATTTAACAGTCTGTGGTCGCTGCCTTCACATCCAGTATCTCTGCATAAAGAATTTGCAGCACACAGCAAATTTCTGTATATATTTCTATATTTTCAGAGAAATTGCTTGTCAGGGCTTTTTAATGTGTATATAAAAGTCAATAAACAATCAACTAAATTTAAAGAGTAGGCATAAAAATAAGATGAAATCTGTGATTTATTGAATCATTTTTATATGGTGCCAGAGATAAGATAAAAAAAATAAAAAGACATTTACATAAAGGGAAAACTCACATAAACATTTCATACCCTTAGTAAACACCCAGAGTAAATGTTACATCAGAGCAAGAACCTAAACAAACTCAACCTGATCAAACCGTCAAAACGTAGTGACTCCCACCTTGAAGGGGATCTCTGTGGTCATGGTGAACCCGTGGGTGATGTAGGGCTCCTCATCTTGCGGTCGACCCTTCCAGCAGTCCAGCTCGACGCAGCGACAGCCGGTCAGAAGCACCTGCCTGTACATCTCCACTGAGGATAGACCAGTCAGCTGACCCACTGAGAGCGGAAACACAAACGGGAGGGAAATGTGGTTTCACATCCGAAAGATTAAGTATAAAGCTAGATACCACTATGTGTGTCATTAGATGTGATGTACGTGTGTTGTGTGACTGTGCTTTTACCTGTGAGGTATGTGTTGTGTGAGGAGTTGATAAAGTAGTGAGACAACGGTTGGTTCATATCGTCGATGATGTCCAGCCTCTCCGGAGGAACGATGCTGTTTTCCTCTCCCCCCAGGTACCGACTGAAAGCCTGTAAACTGATCTGGTCTGCAGGAGAGACGGAGGGGACAGAGCTCACATACTTCAATAATAAAACAGTCAAACTGGTTTCTGACAGCTGGTTCAATTGGTCTGACCAGCATCCATCTGCTGAATGACTGATTTGATTTGAAGGGCAAGGACTGGAAGATTTGAATTTACGTCATCCGATCTAACAGACAGTAAAACTACCTATAACCGAAGAAAGCTCCTGTTTTTAGGACAGACAGTCAACAGACTCGGAGGGCAGCTTCAGGTTGGGTCTGTGCCCTGGATAGTGGATCATCTTACAGATTTTGGCTTAACTGTGTCCTCGCAGAGTTGCCTACGGTTGCCATGACTCCAATTCTCCCCAAGTTTTGTACATTTTATCAACAGATGACATGTAGAGGGACAATTAATCAGATTTGTGAATGACTCCCACATTCTGGATGTTTTACAACGGATGCAAAGTGGGAAACAGCCTTGGTCAGTCCATGGCCTAGATTTTTGGAAGAGGGCGACCTCTGCTCCTCGTTGCTGTAATAAAAGTCAAGGATTTAATGATAGCTATAAAGCTGTAATTATCTAAAGGACTGCTGCTGCTGCTGATAAACCTCACTTCAGGACAAACAGATACAATCGACAAGACGACACAGCAACACGTACTTAAAATTATTCTTATCTAGCAAAATGACATGATTTAATTAGTCTGGAGTCTTCTTAAGGCTAAGGTTATTTGAGGAGGTCCTGGTCACTTCCTTAGAGAGAACCGGATGATCTTTTGGGATCACAATGAAGGCAAAAGAACCAGAAACTGATTCTTCTCTGCAATAATTCACAGCAAATGAAATCCACATGTTTTAAACTGCTGTGGATATGAGCATATAAATGCCTGAAATGTAAATAGAAAGATGACTTTAAGCAAAACGCACACACACACGCTTACTAACCCCTCTCCAACTGGCTGGTGTTGGTCTCATATTTCTCCATGATCTGTCGGACCTGCTCTCTTTTCAGCGGGGGGTACAGCACCTCGTTCAGTCTGGAGTCTCGCTGCCTGCGGTTGATGAAGTCCATGAGCTGGTCCAGAGAGATGAACGGTTTCCTTTTGGAGCCACTGGAGCAAAGAGAGAAGTGTATTGAAAAGAGTGTGTGTGTATATAGGCTGCAAGTATCACTGAGAAACTGAAAAATAAAAGTCATCATGAAAGGACTGAAGGTGGAAGTCGAAATTTTATTCTGGCAAAAGGGAATGGGGAAAAAACCTAAATGGAAAATCTCAGCATGTGTTTGTTAAAGCGTTATTTATGTGTCACATACCTTTCCTCAAAGATGCTTTGTATCTCAGGCCGCAGACAGAGGCTGTCGAGAAACTTCTGGAAGGCCTCCCATGAGAAATCATCTGGCTTTATTCCCTCTGACTGCAGGAAGAGAACATAGAGGGCCATGTACAAAGGTAATGGAGGGAGAGAGAAAATAACCACACTGAGGATACAATGCAAAGTTTAACACATGTAAATGTTGGATCCAACAAGCCACTGTGTCTGTGAAAATAATTCAGGTCTTCACTGCTGATCCCAAAGACATTAAACCCCTGCTTTGTTGCTGGATTTCCTCAAAAACAAGAGGGGCATTTTGCTGCTATTTCCTGTCTTCGTTTATAGACTTCTCATTTTTGTTAGATTTACAGATTTAAAGTCTCTGTGGGACAGTGAAGAGGTCGACACACTAACACAGAGGCATAGTAGCTGCAGAGACAGTTAGATCCTGTTGACAGTCAGTCAGCCTCTCAGCAGCCATCTGCCTTCAACTACACCCTGACATCCAACTTACTCCAACTGGAAGTTTAAAAAAAAAACAAAAGACATACGTACACTAAACTGTTAAGTATTGTAAACTCTATAGCCTCTATTTGCTTTCTAAAGCACCATGATTTTAGGTCGTGGCTCAGATCCTTCTCTTCCCACTGCATGTCTTCTTCTATGTAACCAGCCGAGGGCGCAATAGCTGAACACTATATGGAGAAATGCTGACAGTGCAGTTTGCACAATCTGGTCTCTTATTCTAAAAGAAATGTCTTGTGACTCCAAACTGATTTTTGGGAAAGATTGCAATGACTGATCAAAACACAAGAAACCTTGTTTTACCTACCAAACCACAGGCCTGTGGTACCTTACACTGCAAACACGAGCAAAGATTTTGACAATGCAGACGATGTAGAGCACAGAACTAATATTTTCATTGGACTCTCATGTTTGAAAGAATGAATGAAGTTATAAACCACCTTTGCTCTTTCTGGGAAGTCAAAACTTTGGAAAAACTGATTGATCATTCTGATTTTCTTTTTTTGTGCTTAAAACTAATTAAATTCATCTTGCAGGAGTCTCAGTTTAAACAATGAACTTGTTTAAGGAGCCAGATTTGACTGTTTTCCCCTGATCCTCAACTTTGACAGACAAGACAAAAATATCTGACCCTTGTTGACACATAAACCTGATGAAAAGTATCAGTGAGGCCAGATATCAGTGGAGATAAGTTTGTCTTACATCCCACATCCCTATCAGAGGAGCCCATCTCTCATGTTCCAAATGTGTTCAATTGAACAGATTTTTAAGTGGATGTTATAATATTATTACCTTTTGTTTCATACAATTAAATATGTATTGATGTCAGTATCAGTGTTCAGTTGCTTTAGTCAAGTGTGCATTTCTAGCTTAAAACTAGCTTAAAAAAACAGTTGAAACTCTGAATTTCAGCTGTTTTAAACTAATATGTTTATAAATTACTTCTAAGTAACTAAAAATCCATTCATTCATTCATTAGTTTTAGCTAACAATGTTAACTTCTCTGCTTGTTTGCTTACTAGCTTTTATGCAATCTCAGAGTCAACAAGTAGCTTTGAAGGAATAGAATGAAATTTTGTGAAATATGCTTATTTTTGCTTTCCTGCCAAAAGTTAGAGGATAAGACTGATATCACATTCATGTCTGCACAGTGATCGTGACGCTGCAGCCAGGAGACAGTTAGCTTAGCTTAGCTTAGCCTTTGTCAGTCTTAAGGTAGCCAGTGCCTCTAAAGCCCATGAACTAAGGTGCACAAAAATCAAAAATCAAAACTTGTCACTTTCGTTGGCAGTTAATTAAAATGCAATTTTCTCATTTTATTTTATTTTTTACCTTTCTTGCAAAGGCATTCAAGGAATGCTCTGTAACACCCTAGAGTGAAAGACTTGGTTGCATCTTTTTCGACCTGTTGTTGTCATGAATGAACCAACACAATACACACACATATCTTGAGTAGCTCTGTGGTCAGTGATTGCTTTTGATGATTACCCTGTTATTGACGAGAATGCACTGCTCCAGAGCCGTCTCCACTCTCTTTTTATCTGAAAACATCTTGAGAATACTGAAAGACAGAGAGAGTTTGGAGAGATAAGGGTAAGAGTTAAAACCTCTCATCATGCTGAGGATATCTCATCATAAAAATCAGGTCAGAAGAGTCTGAGAGGATCAGATTTGTATGTGTCAGCATCAAGTGTCAGACAGTGTGAACAGAGATAAATTAGAGGTGAACTTAAGAAGAGCCGAGAGAAAGTGAAAGAGAGACAGAGAAGAGGAAAAGAAAGCAGAAGTGAAGGGCACTGGTGTTTAAAATTATGTATAGAGTTTAATAAGTGGTTGGTGTGCGTGTTTCTCACTTCTTCACTGGAATCTTCCCATCCTGATTCACCTGCAGCTTTAACTTAGTGTATCTGAAACAGACAGAAAACGTGAGCATAGAAAAATACTGATCCCAAATCTAACAGCTGCCTAAGGTCAAGATAAGGCACACAACGTCTTACGCTTTCAGGAGGAAGGTGTTCCGTGATGCATTCTGGGAAAGTATGTTTGTGGCCAAAGTGAACAGCTCATCAGTCCAAATCTGGAAACACACACACAAACACATACACATACACACACACACAGAGGCAGGAATGAGAAGATAAAACAGGCTTGTTTGACTGTTCGTCTGATGTCAAAACTACGTGAAACAGTTTCTATATACAATATACAACACACATGCTCACACACACACACACACAGAGGAAATAATCCCTCTTTACAACTCCTAAACATGTACGCCTCTGTGTCAACATCGTAAATGGAGTAATCAGCATATGGCCTGAGGAAAGAAAGTCAACTAGAGGGGGGAAACAAGGAAGAAAGGACATGAAAGGAAGAAAATAAGGAAGGAAGAGAAAAAGGAAGAAATATAATATGCAAATATAAGTAAAATGAGTAGATTATAGAATAGTGGCTTCCATGGTTACCTTGGCTGTATCTTCCTGCATGGCCTGGAAGTTGAGGAAGGAGATGTTGACCAGGTCGTTGCCATGGACGACGGTTACCAGTTTCCCTTCTACATTGTCGCCCTTACCAAAGCCCAGCACCTCTCGCAGCTTCGGTTCCTTACACACACAAACACACACACCGGTATTTTTATGTACGTTTTGGGACATTTTATTACACTGAATTTAAAGATGACGCACACTCTTCATTGACCTTAACCTGGTTTGACTCATGCATACGAATTCTACATCCTTCATTCTACATCCGATCTTCGCCCATCTCTCTGTCTCCTGAGAACAGTAAATGTGATGCATGTGGTGTAGCACTCTGATCTAATTAACCAAACGACTCTTTCCTCCCTTTTAGACGACTCTCTCTCTCTACCACCAAGTCGCTTGAACACTCAATGTCTCCCTATCAATTATGCATTCTCTCCATCACACCCTCTCTATCATGTCTCTCTTTCATTTCAATTAAATAAATTAACATGGATGACTGCCAGAGCAGTGTACAAAATGTACAGTGTCATTAAACAGCAAGCAAGAGTTTAAAGG
This sequence comes from Seriola aureovittata, assembly GCF_021018895.1. Lineage (NCBI taxonomy): Eukaryota > Metazoa > Chordata > Actinopteri > Carangiformes > Carangidae > Seriola > Seriola aureovittata. Next base: position 6,789,972 of record NC_079386.1, read on the forward strand.
ATCCGTTTACCCAAAATGACTAAATAAAAAAAAATTAAAAACATCAACAGTGACCTGTCTTTCCAGAAAATGTCTGTTACTGAAGATAATCCACAGGCTTCATTATGAACAATTTTCTTTGGAACTACTTTCCACCAAACAAATCATCCTCGTAAAACTGTTGACAGTGTTCTTGGGATTTTCCAGAGTGACAGGAACCCCTGCTTCTGGATGTAAATGTTGCTTTTGAACTTTTTGAACCTGTATTAACTGACTGAAGACCAAAGAGCTGAAAATACAACAATGAAATATCATCATCTTACAAAAGCTGACATGGTGAACTTAGTGAACACTTGCTAATTTACACAACCAGCAGTTATGAAACAACATAAGAAATTAATTCTGCTCAATATTCACTCTGATCTCTACCGGCTCCTGAGGGAAAAGTCTGGCTCTTTAGCTGCTAAATGCTCCACTACCTCCATCAGCTCATCGCCAGTGTCTGTCTGCTGTTTGCTGCTGGGCTGGCAGCATACAGTCAATTTATGAGAGCTTTTTTCAGCTGTGGCTTTAAACAATGCTAATGAGAGCGGTGAAGTTGCACACCATACAACCAAAACAATGAGTTAAAGAGCTAAGGCTCAACATAACTGTTATGATCCATTGTGAACATAAAAATATTGATTATAGCAGCATAAAACTTATTTTTTAATGCTGTGAATATAGAAAAAGTTGCATTTGGGTGGAGGCAGAAATCTCATCTGATAACCTGGGCAAACCAAAACCAAAGGGATCTGCAGAGCCAGATATCACTAGTGATAGGTGAGGGGTTTTTTTTACTTGGGTAAATATGTTTAATTTTTTTGCCGTAGCTCTCCTGAATGCTGCCTTTTAACATTACTCAGCCGTTTACTCAGTAACATTTCATCACCATATTACAGCCATAAACTTCACTTTTTACACAACACCCTTAAGTGTCACACAGTCGCTACCTAAAGTCCTGAACATGCAGTTTTTCATACATAATAAAAGGCTTCTACCCTTTTATATGCTGACTGAAAGCAAAACAAGATTTTAGTGTTTATTCCTTTAATTACAGATTCATAAAATGGAATTAAAGTAATAATGTAAAAGCACTTTGTTATATCTTTTCCCAAACAAATCCACGAGCCTGCACTATGTCAACACATCCATGTTTGAACTGTTTACCACTAATTTATATCAGTGTCCCTGTCAGCCAGTTCTACGCTCTTACACAATGACTTCCTCGTCAACAGTCCCTGGTTATATCACTTCCTGTCTGACAGTCCATCTGTCAGCAGGCTCATTAGCACTCTGTCACCTTTGCACCATCAGCTGAGAGAGGAAACATACACATACAGTGGACACACACACACATCTTTTGGTGACAGTGACACTTGAGCATTACATTGCTGGTCAGAGCACAAAGTTATCCACAGCAGGAGGTGACAGCTTCCGTCCCTCTCTCTCTCCCTCTCTCTCTCTCACACACTCTCTCACACACTCTCACACACACTCTCTCACACACACACACACACACACACACACACTCTCACACTCTCACACTCTCACACACACACACACACACACACACACACACACACACACACACACACACACACACACACACACACACACACACACACACACACACACACACACACACACACACACACACACACACACACACACACACACACAACCAACCTTTGGTTGTTTGGCGTACTTTCCTGTTCTGGTGTCTCTGATGTTGCTGATGTCCAGAATCTCCACCTCCTAAAAGACAGATGACAGAAGATGTTATCACTTGTGGAGTAGAAGAGTTTGTGGAGGACAGAAAACCACCATTAGCATTAGTAATCTCTAAATATATGAATATGTTACTAGGGCGTATTATTCATGTCCCTGGGTGACAATAAAGGGAAGAGGAAGAAGTGAGAGTATGCTCAGGGGAAGAGTGGTTCATTTCCTTTTTAAAATCATACTGTACGTACACCATATTTTAGCCATGCTGCTGTAGGGATGGTAGTGTCAGTCAGTTGGTCCACCACTTTGGTCCTGACATAAATATCTCAGTTACATACATTCATGGTTCCAAGACCAGGTACTATTCAGACTTTGGTGATCCCCGTTTTTCTCTTTTTCGCACCACTATGAGGTTGATTTTATGGTTTTAAGTGAAATGTCTCAACAATTATTGGATTGACTGCCATGAAATTTGTCACCGACCTTCATGTCCCGCTCAAGATGAATTGTCACTGTGGTGATCACTAAACTTATAGCATCAGCATCAGGTGAAAATTTGACCAAATACCTACAAAACTAGGGGCATTCCCACCGGCCTCAGGTGTGCAGTATGTCAAGTACTAATTGGCACGTTTGTAAAGATAGTCACCGCGGTAACAGTATACAGTGCCTGCTAAACAGGTTAGCACTGTCATTATGAACATGTTAGCATGCTGATGTTGGCATTTTGCTCCAAGCACTGCTGACCTGAAATGCTAACTTCTTTAATGTTCCCATTATCATTAAAGTGACACTGAAACAAGTGAGCAGTTTACAGGTATGATAGCATTTAGCTCAAAGGCAACACTGTGCCTATGTACAGCTTCATGGCGCTGCTAGCGTGGCTGTAGATGCTTGAGTCTAATCTATTTGTATGAGATAAAGACTGAGCTGGAGGCTATTTGCTCCAAACTTCAGATAATTTATGAAACATTTACAAAAAAAGGAACAGAGGACTTATAATGGGGGCAAGCATGTTTATGCAGCATGCTGGTGTGAGATGCCAGTTTTATGCTGATTTGTGTGAGAAGCAGAAAATGCCAGTGGAGTCTGTTTTTAGATGGATGGGCAAAAGAAGAAAACTTGAATAAAAGTCTGTGTTGAAATTAATTCCTCAGGCTAAAAGCTAATGCTCTGTCTAGCCTTTCTCCTCCCTCCATAAAATCCTCTTTTATTTATCTTTTATCAGACTTCCCTGGTTCTCTAGACATAAAACACAACCACTGACATATGAACTCTGTGTGTGTGTTTGTGTGAGACAGTTGAAAACAGACAGAGAAATAGTTGATATTTATAGAGAACATTTGGAGAACTCTGCGCACACACGAGAGCAAATCTGCATGACTGATGCTGCAACAAAAATGTTCACACATGCAAACAGGCCAAAAAGACACACACACACACACACACACACACACACACACACACACACACACACACACACACACACACACACACACACACACACACACACACACACACACACACACACACACACACACACACACAACTGCCCGTTCAACCTGTGAGGATAATGCTGTCTGGTAGTAGAGAGGAAGAGAGAGACGAAAATGGCAGGGATGGACAGGAGGTGTGGTGAGTGTGGTCATAAACCTAGCCATAAACACAGAGCAGGATGCACTGTAAATATTTGTTTAGCCCTGCACTCACTCCCTGAGCTGTCTTACTTCATCCATATCACTCATCTTCTATTTTCTTTCTCTCCTCATCTTCCTCTCCATCTCTGTGTGGCCTTGCTGTGGGATTCAGTGCATCTTTAGGACATAATTGATTTTTTTTCATGTATAATAACATGTTTCATTAATGAAAAAGAAACCATTAAATGTTTACGCCCGTCTTCCTGTTATTCTTTATCTGAGTGTGACTGTTTGTCACTTTGTCAAACTTGTTTTATCCATGTTCTACCCATATTTTCTTTCCAAAAACAACAACAAAGACAAACTCATAAAGTCACTTTCCTTGGCTGAAGTATTGCAATTCACGTCTTCCTCATTCCTTCTTTCGTTATTTCACTCTAGGCGTGACGTCATCGCCCTGCAGGCGCTCTGCTCCCCTGGGGTTGGCGAGTAATAAAGGTCAGAAGTGTTGGACCAATTGCATTAAACTCTGTACTTTGATTGGCCTATCGAGAGTAACTTACTTCCTGGGGGAATAAAGTGCTTCTGGGTCTGAAGGACGCACGCACACACACACACGTGCGCACACACACGCGTGCGCACACACACACACACACACACACACACACACCTCCTCTCCCACAGGCCGTGGTTTCATTCTGCTATTGCCATAGTGACTCCTTGGAGACCACAGTAATGAGACTACAACTTTGACTGCGGCCTGTGTGTGTGTGTTTGACAGTTAACATTTTCTCAGAGGCTAGTAATGTACTCACAGACACATACAGATGCAGCAATATGCACACAGGCATATCCTCGAAATGCAGGTCCTGACTTGTGAAACATCCTGACCCGTTGAGCAAGATAGGGTGTGTGTGTGTGTGTGTGTGTGTGTGTGTGTGTGTGTGTGTGTGTGTGTGTGTGTGTGTGTGTGTGGAAAAGCCTTGTCAGTGCACAATAGATAGTGACACAGAAGTGTGAGCAATTCTTCATGAGCAAATCTTCACCCAAGACGAGAACAAATGTGTCAGCATGTGATCAGAAAAGTGTGTGAATGTGAAGTGGAATGTGTGTGTTTTTGCACATAGCTGTGTATCTGAGCACAGGGTGTGTGTGCATGTGTCCGTGTGAAGGTCGGTCATCACCGAGAGCACATTCCTAACATATTCCGGCCTTCTGCTCAGTTAGCGTGTGTGTATCTGTGTGTTTCACTGTGTAATATTTAGCTAGTCATGGCAGCTGTAGCGCTCCATTCATCTCTCAGTGCAAAGCCCAAACACAACTCGCTCCATTTATCACTTCAGACTCGGCTGCAGGCTCATTATTGCTCCAAATGAGTCTGGGTGAGAGTTTTCCAGGAGTCACGTCGTGATAAAGTGCTATAATTTACTTTAATTTACTGTTTTTGTGGACCAACTTTCCCTCAGCATGCCTCGTGGACTTCTGTCTCAGTTAGTGGTTTCCTACATTTCCCAGAATGCACTCCCACACCCCTTCTGCAGATTGTTGTGAACTTGTTGCACCAAGCTGTGGATTACAGGGACAGGTTAGCTGATAAAGGAGTTTTTCCAGCTGAGAAAAGCTGAGTCACACCCTTTGCTCGAAACAAAGTGCGTCTTGCTGCAGAGCATTCAGCTCTTACTGAGTCCAGAAGAAGTTCAGTCTCCCTCTTTGATTCTCAGGATGTGATATCAAAACCATCACTGCTGATGTTTTTACATTATTGAATTATTTAAATATACCACTCCTCTGATCCACTCAGACTGTTTTTGCAATTGCTGTTTCAAAGAATAAGAATGAACTGAGTCTTAATGACATGAAGACATTTCAAGTAATCAACATTCACCCAGTGTCCCTCACTCGTATAAGTTTGAGTACAGACGTTCACTGATTTGCACTGAAATTAAATAATAAATACCAGATGAGCACACTGAACATTTAATATTTAATAGCGTTTAAAGTGCCAGACGAGAGATAAAATGCTCCAACCTCTAGAAACATTAATCCCACCATGACACTCAAAGGAATAGCTTTACATTTTGGCAGGTATGCTTATTCCCTTTCTTACTGAGTTAGATGAGACGATCGGTACTACTCTGATGTCTGTGCAGTAAATATGGAGCTGACGATTAGCTTAGCGTAGGATAAAGACTGGAAACAGCCTGGCTCTAACGGTAATGAAAATTCACCCAAAAAAATTCCTGTAGTTCTCCGCTAAACTATCTTGTTTGTTTAATCCGTAGAAAAATCAAAGTGTAAAAACAGCAAGTTGAGATTTCCTTCCTCCCAGAGGTCACTGCACACCGCCAAGAAATAGTCCCACAAATACCCTCCTGGTAAAAATGCAACTCTTTATTTTTACACTTTGGTTTTTATATGGATTAAATAAACAAGATATGTAACATGTAATGTCGCGAGTGAGCTTGAGACGTGCTCCAGTCATGATACTGTGCTAACCGGCTGTTGGCTGTAGCCTCATGTTTATCCGGATTAATCCTCTCATTTCACTCTCTACAAGAAAGTGAATAAGCGTATTTCCCAAAATGTTGGACCGTTGCTTTGGATAACAATTTCTCACACGGTATCTTCCAAAGTATCTAACTTGTTGTTGTTCAAAAGTTTCATGCATGGGTGGTTTTGATCCAGCAATTGTTATTAGGTTAGTCTATATTTAGGCACTAAACACAAGTACGGTAAATGTTACTGCACTTTGATTAGGCCTTCACTCACTAACTCTTTTCCTTCCTTCATTTCTTTGATTGACTTTCCACTTCCCCTCCTCCCTCCTGCCCTGCCACTCTACTCCATTCATTTTCCCAAGATTAGAAAAATATGAAAGGGCAACTAAACAATCAAGAGAGCACCACTCCTTTCCTGTGACGCGCCAGTGTGAGTGTGTGTGTGTGTGTGTGTGTGTGTGTGTGTGTGTGTGTTTGTGTGTGTGTTTGAAAGATGACCACAGCTAAATATGTCTTGAATGACCAATCACGGCACTTATCAAATGGCACATGATGACGGCATACAGAAAACTGATCCTTGTGAACAGACACACACACACACACACACACACACACACACACACACACACACACACGGTGCCAGGACAACATACGTCTCCACCCTGTACCACTTGGCTGCGACCCAACCGGCCAATCAGTGCAGAGGAGAGGAGAGGGGAGGGGAGGGGAGGGGAGGAGAGGAGAGGGGAGGAGAGGAGAGGAGAGGAGAGGAGAGGACTTTAAAGAACACAGAAACATCGTAGAACTAGAACAAAGAGAACTGTTTTATGGCTGCGATGGGAGAGTTGGCAAGGTGTTTAGAGAAGGAGAAGGATGGAGACACTTAATACCCCTGTGAAGCATGGGACAGCTCTATAACTCTGTCTCTGTCACCTTGTAATATTTCCTCTGTGTATATCAATAGGATGTCACTCTCCCCCTCTGCCCCTCCTCCTCTATCGCTCCTTCCTTTATCTGTTTATCTCTCTCTCTTGCTCTTTGTCTCTCTTCCTCACTCAGTTGTTTCATACTTCTGTGGTCTGGAGAGAGCGAAAATGAAGAGAGTGAACAAGTGAGAGTACATTAATGTTCACATTTTAACCACTCATTTGACAAACTGACCCAGAGTGATTTGTAATCAGTGAAATATTAGAGTCTACACAGAGAAGAAGACAGAGAGAGAGAGACAATAAAACATGAAAGAGAGGTGACATCTAAATATATGAGGATGGAAAAACATCACCATTTATGAGAAGAAAGGCAAAAACAAGTTGAACATCAATAGAATGAGCGCACACATAAACAAAACAGTCATTCCAAATGTCTAAAATGCAAATAAATACAAGCTGAACTGGGTTTCTCTCTCACACACACACACACACACACACACCAAAAATAGTTGCAAGAATCATAAATCATTCACAAAGCACAAACACACATAGATCAGTAGGGGTGAAGTAACTACACAAACCTGAGTGTGCTGCTGCCTGCAGCCCACTAACACACATACACAGACACACACAGACGCACACACAAAAGCAAAACATGAAAAGTAGTCAGAGAAGGCGGGAAGAAAGCACAGCTATGTGCGAGTGTGTGAAGTTAAAAGGAATAGCTCAGCATTTAAGGAAATACGCTTATTTTCTTTCTTGCCTAGAGACGGATGAGAAAACTGATGCTCGCAAGCTGAATATGAAGCCGGAGATAGCAGCCAGCTAGCTTAGCTAAGCACAGACACTGGAAGCAGCGAGTGACGAGAAGACTCCAGAAGTCACTGTCCCAGCGAGAAACAGCCCCAGCAGCATGTGGAAACTATGACTTGTTGTTTTTACACTTTGGTTTTTGTACAAATTTGGAGGAAAAAAACAAGATATATTTTCTCAATTAATGAGCTCTGGTGTATTCAGACAGAACACATATAGCCCTCCAGTGCATGGTACCGGCTACTTGCCTTTTTTGGTTTTCCATCGGGCAAAAGTTGTGGATAGTAGCTGGTGTAGCTGTTTTTTTTTTTTTGTTTGTTTGTTGAACCTCCACCACGGTTCCAAGCGAGCTGAGGCGATACCAAAGAGTGGCATGTAAACACTGCAGCTAGTAAGGATTGTCAATGTTGAGCCAATTTGGTCTGTATACTGTGATTAATGTTTACAACAGATACATACCAAGTTCACCTAATAATTTACATAATCATTTTTTATATTGTTACCAATGATACAGATCTCATCAGTAAACTTTGTGAGTGACCTGTTATTAGTTTTGACAGAAATTATCATCAAAACTATGAAAATAAAACCAAAGTTGTCAAAAAACTGAAATACACTTTAAAGTTGTGTAATTTTCAGCCATGCCACTGACACACACATTGTCACAGCTTCATTAGCTAGGCAGAGATAAAAACAGGACACTGTGCACACACCCACACAGAAACACAAATTTTGGAGGAAGCATCTGCTTAAACAATGGATTCGATACCATGCAGTGTGTCTCAGTTCATCATACAGTGAAGAAGTGAATTTTCATGCTGTTTGTGTGAGCTTGTGTGTGTGTGCGTGCGTGCGTGCATGTGTGAGGAAGAGAGAGAGTGAAAATGAGGACCGCTCTGCCATGTGCACTGACAGATAATGTCAACAGAAAATAAAACGTGACCAAGCGAAAGTAAAGAAACCAAAAGGAGTTTGGAGAAAGAGGGAGGAAGCTGTCACATTATCGACTGACACACTCAACTTCCCCTGCAAACTGCTCCCTGGGTGTCTGCGCAAGAATGACCTCCTGCGTGTGTGTGTGTGTGCATGTGTGTTATGTAAACCCTTGTTCCAAGTTAATTCCTTCTGGATGTTTGACTTGAGCCAGGGAGATAATCTCTAGTAGATCTCTACTTCTACCTGCCAACAATCATCCTAACAATTCAGCTGACTTATTTATACACACACACACACACACACACACACACACACACACAAAACACACACGGTTCAGACTATCAGAAGAAGAGTAAGATGCCGACACTACATTAAAAACACAAGTCACATTTCAGATTTTGGATACGCTAACGAGAACTAACGAGATATAACACAAACTAACGAGATATAACATGTTAATTAGTTAGCTTTAGAGGTGAGACTAACATCCCCTCTGCCTCCATTCTTCACGCAAAGGCTTCACGTTGTACAGCAGCTTCATATTCAACAGACAGATCTGAGAGTGGTATCGACCCTCTCCTCTAGCCCTCAGCAAGAAAGTGAATTTAGATTTGGTGCTATTCAATCAATCAATCAGAAAATAAATGTACACATTAATCAATACAGAAAATCAAATAAAGCTGTTCTTTAATCCCAGTATAAAACCCACAACAATCACTTCTTCTCGTATTGGATTGACACAGGTCAAATCACTTTCACACCTCAAGCAACTCCAGTTACAGAAACTGTGGTGACACCCGAGCAGCACCCTGGGGTGTTTGTTAAAATCATGTCACAGCTAACATCTCCACACACTAGAGTAAGTGTTTGCGGTGTGCGTGTGCGTGTGTGTGTGTGTGTGTGTGTGTGTGTGTGTGTGTGTGTGTGTGTGTGTGTGTGTGTGTGTGTGTGTCTTAATCTGGCCAAGGTATGTGAAATCAATTCTACACCATTAGAGGTTAAATTGCAGTTGTGTGGCGACTCAATTACATCCCTGGGGGCAAGTGTCTAAAAGCACAGGTGCTATTGACATGACCTGCACACCTCAAGGGAAGGAGGGAGGGGCAGGAAGGAGGTCAGAGGGAGAGAGCAGTATTCAAGGAAAAGGGGAAGAGGACTGGGAGGAGTGGTAGGAGGAGGGAGAAGAGGGGGCGACGAAATTCCCCAAGACCCCCATCTCTCAGTCTGAGCAACTTCCTGCCCACTTTCCCACGCCAAGAGAGAGAATGAAGGAGATTACAACTGTTGTTGCAAGAAATTAAGGAGCAATAACTCTGGAGAGAAAGGACCATGTGAGAAAGGGCATTGATGAGAGGGAGAGGAGGAAGAGGATGGGGGCAGAGGGAGAGGGAGAGATGGGAAAGGGCGAGACGGAGAAGGAGATAGAGGTGGAAGAAGAGTAAGAGAGGATGGAGAGCAGAGAGGGAGGAAATGTCATCCTTCAGTTTATATTAGAGGAACTACTTTTGCCTCATCTCTCTGACGGCTACCAGCTGCCCCGAAACGGAGAGACACGGGGAAGGAAAAGGCGGGAGAGGAAGACAAATTGAAGGTGGATTAGCAACATAGAAACACGGCAACAGCAAATAGCGAAAGTGTGAAAGAGGCGATAGCCAAAGTAAAACAGAGCGCAGGGGAGGATTATCCGTGGTGCCAGGTGCATTTCAAGTCATCCCGCTGTGGCAGTCGAGGCCCCAATCCGCCAGGATCAGCTCAACACCACTAAATCAAACGCTCCACTTCGTTTATTGGAAACTACAGTTTAGCTGACAAATCATCTGTGCTGGCAGCGACAGTGCGGATAATTATTGCAGAAATGTTCTTAAACAAGGAAACAAGGTGCCATGAATAACATCTGGCCCGGTTAGCACTGTTTGACAGCGCAGTGGAGACCAGGCTTTACATGGTGTTGGTTTTTTAAAAACCACATGAATCATCAAATCCCACCACATTCTCACATCCTGTGTCGATCCTCTCTAACCCAGATATTTGATTCCCAGTCAAGGAAGTGGGAGATGGAAATTTGACTGACAAGAACAAATTGGAAACCCCCAAATCATTGCGAGCACGTTGAGGCAGCACTATAATCTACGATAGGGAGCCAGTTAAAACAGACAGTAATGAAACTGAAATTCCCTCTCTCCACACGCTGAGGGAGCTAGGGAAGATTTTTTGAAAAGATGTTGACCTTCCTTCTTCTTCTTTTTCTTTTTTTTTTTAGATTTTGTGTTTTTATAAATGTTATGTTTTGTTAATTAACTTGTCTGTGCTCAAGGTCTGACAGCTGGTAGGGCCACACGGGGCTCAGAACAGGCAACCACTTCATTACAATATTTTCCTGTCACAACACGTGAAGAAAATCCACAAATATTAAATGAAAACTACACAGGAAAGCTACAGATGGGCGACAAATTAAAGGGAAGCCCATACAGATGTGTGGGAACATTATAAATGTAAATATTTCTATCAATCAGGAGTGCTGCATTACACAATTAACATCCCATCATGCTCTCTGATATGTATTAAGATGTTGAGCAGACCCAGTTTACGCCCAGTTTGGAACAAGATGGCAAGAAGCGATGATCTAAAAGAAGAGATGCCCTCATTCACAAGGCATGATGGGTCACTTATTGGCTCTGAGTATAAAGATGACATAAACCTGGCCTTCACAGGCTGCACTGAACAGCTAAAGGAGCTTTTGGACGGACGTGTTAGTGATGCATGATGCAACACAATTCGTCCAAAAGATTTTCCTTCATTTTGGTGTTTTTTTGATGATGTTAATTCAAAGACATTAATCCCTCAGACCCCAGCCACGTCCACGCAACACCTCAAATGGCTAATTTGGGTTGCAAATGTAAAAAGGAGGTGGAAGAGAGTTTGGCCCAAGGACAGAGAAAGGACACACACAGCAGGATTAGCAGGAGGGTGCAAGCATATGTTGTAACAGATGTGTGGAGTTTGGATGTGCATGTGGAACTTGTGTAACCCACAGCCACTGGCACTTTGCTCTCCACCAACACGTCCCAGACAAAGGGATTTTTACTGCTGATGAGCACAGTAAGAGACTGCATGTTAAGGTCTACAGTGGTGCGTGTATGGGTTAATGCATGTCTACACTGGGCTCCTCCTGGACATAAAAGTTTGGGAACCGGTGAATTATGCACTGTTTAATTAAAGCTACCACTTGGAAGAAAGCTCTCTTTGCACTGCATAAATTAGCAGTGAAGGAGTGCAGCTCTCCAAGGCGCCACATCAAACACTATCAGCCATGTTACACTAACACCCGACCTGGCCTGCATGTTCTGTTATTGAGTCCTTCTGTCGTTACGTTTCAATATTTTTATAAAATGTAACCCCTGTGTACCCGACTCAATTTATGCTCGCAGAACACCCATAATAACGCGTGTAAATCACAAGTGTAGCTGCGCCTCAGTTAGACAAACGAAGATGTGATCGTGTTCATAACAACTTTATCTCAAAGTGCAACTAGTGGACGGATTCAAAGAGTCGGGAATGACAGAGAGAAGAACAGAGAGTGGAAGGGAAAGAAAAACAGTGAAGGCTGGTGCGTGGTGGGGTGTGTCTCGGTTGTCTCACTGCCAAGCCACTGTGTGTGTGTGTGTGTCTGTCAGCGACAGTTGGTCGTTATCGCCACTGACTCAAGCATTATGGGAAACTCTGGGCTCTGAGCACACACACACAAACACACGTTAGAGGTCTTGTAAGAACCTCTGAGCATTACAGAAAGATAGTGAGAGGGAAACAACAGAGAAAACGGGGGAGGTGAAGATGGAGGAAGGAGCGAGAGGAAGAGAGAGAGAGAGATTTGGAAGATTATGATAGAAGAACGGACCAAGAAAATATCAGCTCTCTGGTAGAGCAGGAAGAATATTGTTTAAGAAAAGGTTGGGAAAATTGTGCTCTTAAGAAAAGGACAGATAGACAAATGACACACTGGAAAAAAGGAGGGAGAGGTAAAGAGATATTTAAAGGAAAATGTTAAACAAAGTGAGGCCTCGGGGGAAGGTGACACGAAACAGATGAAGAAAAGTGAACAGAAAGAAAATGGATGGAGGATATGAATAAGGATGAGAAAAGGTGAAAGGTGTATGTTCAGATTGATATACACGGGGGGGGGGGGGGGTGAGACAAACCAGATTCAAGGAGGAAAAGTTATGAAACAAGTGTAAAAGAAAAGGTGAAAGGAGGGAGACAGGTGAGCAAAATAAAGTCAGAGGGGAATAAAATGAGGCGAATAGACCAATGATAGATGGAGCAAGAGAAAAGGCCGAAACATAGGTAAAAATCCAAGGGGGTTGGTTGAAAATGGCATCACGACTGGAGCTGGACCAACCCAACCAATCAGCCGACAACTTCCTGCAATAATATTGAACTCAACTCGGTCCCGTACAGCAAGTGCATCGTTTGTTTACTGTATGATTACAGCAGAACCTGAGGGCAAACATTTTATTACTTCTTTGGAAATTATATTGCATCCTAGTTATTGATGATACTCCGTTTCCTCATCGATACAATGCAGATTTCTCTACAGGTGCAGTTGGGGAAAAGAGTGTGCGTTTCAAAAGTTGTCCATGTGCTGAGTCCCTCTGAACTCAAATCCACAGGGGCTGAGCTTTAATGCATGTGTGTGTCCGTTCTATATATAAAATGCAATGTCGGTGCTGCGTCCTTCTCCCCTTCATACGGTGAGTGGTACTTTCTATTCTCTTTTCTCAAGTTGAATATTGTTAGAAAAATGCTTCTGACATTTTTGGGTTGCAGACTTTCGGACGTCCTTGCATGTCTTTGCTGAGGTACTTTAGCGAGCGCGATCCAGTTCTGCTCACTGACCACAGGGCACCCTGAATTTCACAAAGCAAATGCGTTTTCCTCTTCAAATTAAATGTGGGAGGTGTCTTTAATTGAAACTCTGAGTGGTTTGACATCTGAAGTAATAAGAGCAGAGCAGCAAAAATAAAAACTGCACTGGAGATCAAATATTTTGGGTACCTCTATTCAGAGAAATGGGTTCCATCCAGAATACCCTTGTCATCTGTGTAAAAGTGTATTAACTGCTCTCATTAATAATAGCTGGATATCTGTGTTGCCATGTCCTCTTTCTTTTCAGCTCTGGTTCAAAATCTCCTGGGGAGCCACAACGCTGATTTAAAGCTTCACTCTGGGATCGCTGGAATCAAAATCCTGTCACTTTGAAACAGGACTTCTGTAAAACCACGGTTACTTGGGTGCACTCGTGTTCGCCTTAGAGCAGTGCAGAGAAGTCTCATTAGACCAAAAGGAGGTTTGCAGAGGAGCAGAGGGCATGTTTCCATGTCTACTGTCCAGATTTAAACCTGCGTCACTGTAGAAACTTAATACAGAGAAAAATTGAAGAAGCAGACATCATGGCACTGGTCACACAGTTTGACTGACAGGTGATCTCTGGGAAGTACAGTTCAAAAACACCACAGTAAAAATATTCCCAAAAAGCAGCAATATACAGTAAATCTTTCTGAGCATTTGAATAAGATAAATGAACCAGTATTAGTTACTGACAGTCTGTTTTTTCATCTCTAAATACCCATATTTCCCTGTAATTGGCCTCAGAGGTCTGGATGTTTTGAGGCACATTTCATTTTTTATGGCGGTGACCGGCAGCGAGCCGCGTTCCTGCTACTGAAGTAAGAATAGTGGCCACAGTCCAACTCAGTCATGCCAACATTAACAAAGATGAAAAGCAGTAAGTAAGTCATGAAAAAGAAAGCCAAATATTATGGCGCATAAGGCAAATGAGGTGGCATTAAGGTAGGCGGAAGTTGCTTTGCCTTAGGAATTGGGAGTCTCAAGATAAAATCTTTACAGGCTAGTATGAAAATAAATCATTCACATGGCTCATTCCAAGTGACTAAACATATCGGAGCCGGTGATACTCCTAGATTCCTGTAATCACACTCACTGAGGTCCAGAAAGGGCAAAGCTGCCTTCTAGTCTGTCTCTCATTCCATTTATTGTCCACCCCCACCACATGTAAAGTGGCGTCAAAGCAACTTCTTTTTCTCTATCATATCATCTTTGTCTCCTTTTCTAGATTAGTCTGACTAAAACATTACTAACTGCTCATGTTTCAGACCTGACTTCCTTTTAGCAGTGTTGAAGAAATTCATTTGGTGAATACAATGTGTGTCCTTATAGGCAGGTCTCGCCACTCGGAAGACATCTCGGCAACAGCCCCGGGCAGCTGCAAGACCGGGCTCCTATCCTCCTATAAATGATTGGGAGGGGGCCATAACTCTACTTTCAAAGGTCTCCAGGATGTAAAAACTTTGCCCCAATCAATCAAGCTCAATCAATAGTGCTGTGACGCGACAGCCAGTTCACCCCACAAGAGTGAGTTCACGTCTGATGTTTATATCCATCTGCACCTGCTCCTTTCTGCCACGGACTGTTACCGACTTTTCTATAAGAGGTTTGGCTCCTCCCTTATAATGTCTCTGCTGACTCTTATTCAATATGTAGATAATTCAAAAATCAGAACGAGGGGCATGTTGTGACCCATTAGATGCCCTGACGCCTTATCAGTAAACCAAAATAAGATGGAGAAAAGTAGTGACCATGACACAAAGCCTTATGAGAAATAAAGCTAGGAGATCCAACACCAGTGATGGAAAAATCGTGGATTAAGATGAGGCTGTTTGCAGACTTTGTAAAATGCAGTTGTCAAACATTAGCTCTACAGTAGAGTTAAAAGCAGGGATTCCTGAGTTCTATTTATTGAAATAGTGATGCTGCCAGCAGGAATATGGTCATGCAAGCCGTCTTTACAACAAAGGCGACTGACTAACCTGCTACAGAACCAGGCAGGTTTTACAGTTTACCACTGAATGATGACTTAGAGGGGAACTCCTCCAGTTTTACACATCAAAGCCTGTTTACAGGTCATAGGCATCACCACTGCATATGTGAAAACTGTTGTATAAAGTCTTTTGTGGCACTCTGTTTGTGGCTCGAGGCTACATTAGTCACTACAAACACGCCCAAATAGCTGACTGAACTGGTTGTGTTGAATTGTGGGGAATGTAGGCGCCAGGTTTTGACAAGGAACAAGGACACGTGTAATAAAAAAATAAAGCATATCTGGTCTGAGCTGTGAATTGAGAGTGAACATTGTGAGAAGAGATTAGTGTTCAGGTGGTGGAGTACTCTTTTCAGGATGATGGGATGTGACAACTGAACAACATTTTGTTTCTAGTTGTGTGCCTCAATAAAACTGATCGCAGGCGGAGTGTAGAGAGGTTTTACCATCATGTTGGAAAGACGATCTGACTCTTTGCTAAACAGTGTCACTACTGCACCTCAGGCAACAAATGGCCTATTATCTTAATACCCCCCCCACACACACACACACCAACACACACACACACACCCACATACACATACATATATGTATGCAGGCACATGCACAAAGCAAGACATCAGGATAAAATGAGTATTTAAAGACTGTGTATTATGTGAATGCATGAACACATTCTGACACACGTGCAGACGGACAGGATGACGTGTGCTCTGGCCCAGATATGCAGACACTGAGACACTTGCACCGCGCACACACTGCAAAACATGCGGACACAACACAGTGATAATATTGGCTATCAACAGGTCATTCCTTACGTGCCTCTTGGATAAATAGACAGCCAGAAATAAAGAGAGAGATGGTGTGTGTAAGGGAGAGAGAAAGGGAAAAACATAGACAGAGATTATGATGGGGGGTGGTGGTGGGGGGGTGTTAATTGAGCTGCTCTGTAATGTCATTCGATCTGACTAGGACCAACATCACACTGATATATGTATACACACACTTACCACTTTCCCATTCAAGTGATTGGCGAAAGTGGTTTCAGACTTTGGGACTCCACTGTATACTATATATAAACATATGGTAGATGAGTGGAAGGAGAACAGAGAGATAACCACAGATAAAAAGGTAAAGGTGGAGATGAAACAGAAAGAACAAAGGGTAGATGAGCGTTGCTTTGTGTGTGGGATTTGTTTATGGAAATTTGCACCACAGAGCCACAATGTAATTCTCAAAATGCTACATCCTGCTGACTCACTGTTCCTTTTGGCTAATTATGTCACCTAAATGCTTAAAATGTTACATCCAATATTATTTAACTAATGGTTTAAGCACAGGAAGAAAGGATAAGGAGGAGAGGATGGTTGCTGGAAATGACACATGTATGGACGGAGTGAAAGAGCTGGAGGACTAAAAGGATGAAGACCACAAAGACAACAGGGAGAAGGAGGAACAAGAGGACGAGAAAAACAAGATGAGGCAAATTGATGAAAGCCATTCTGGCTGAACTAATGGACTGAATAAAACCACAATAAGAGACCAAGGGACACAAAGAGAGAGGAGGAAGAAACAACTATTTAAAAAGACATTTAAAATGAACTAAGAGGGAGTGTTGGTATGTGGTAGAGTTAAAGTAATCCACATTTGCACTTATGTTGGCACATTAAAAATCCATTGTGGTCTGCTTTAGAGCGGCCCATTTGTATTTGATCTTCTCTACTCTGTGAGATAAGAGACAGTGTATTTGGCCTACTTTGAGACCAAGCAGCGTGTGTGTGTGTGTGTGTGTGTGTGTGTGGGTGTGTGTGTGTGTGTGTGTGTGTGTGCGTGCGTGTGTATGTGTCTTACCAGGTTGGAACCTCCAGTCCAGTAGAGGAAGAAGCCATCTGGGTCAACTTTCAGGGTTACCAGTGTGGGAGGCCCACTGTTGGGCTCCTAGACAACAACAGAAATAGAGCTGTTAGAAGGACACACACAATATACATTTCTCACTCTCTCACACACGCATACACACACACACGCATACATACATACACACACACACACACACACACAGATGAATGTGAAGAGATAAAGTGAGCTCCATAACCAGAAGCCACTGAGCACTTAAAGGATAATCTGTTTATTACAAAATGGGTCTTATTTGGGGGTCATTTACATCGGTTATGATAACAGTCAACCCAAAGTTACTGTTGAGATCTGGAAACACAGCAACATTACTATGACAAGGACAGATGAGGCAGGAAACAGACAATACTCCATTGGGAAGTAAACTGAAGAGGGAGCACACTAGAAATATCAGTAATAAACCATTGTACGAGTGTACAAGAAAACAGTGTGCACACAAACTTCAGTAAGTAAGGCAGGTTACAGTTGGACCAAGAAGTAAAGTGCGATGGATGTTTGCAACAGACGGTTTGGGTAAAAATCTTATCGTTCACTTTTGTTCTCTCTTCCAAATATGATCCTGGCTGATCGTCTGACTGCTCATGCTTCTTTCCAGACTGTCTACTTTTTTTTTGTTTTAAGCAATGTTGCTGTGTTCCCACACTTTAGCAGTTAACTTATTGAATACAATGTAGAACTTTATTCAAAATGTAATAATAATATGTAATTATTTGTTCAAGCACAACAGGCCGTTCATGGAACTTCAGAAGCAAAAAGCACTGTTGTCTTATCAGTAGAGCAGCCTGTTGTTGTTCTCTGTGCTGATGCTAAATGGAGAAAACTATGGAAGGTGCTCTGAGGGGATAAGAAAGACACCAAACCATCTGAGAAGAACATTCAGTTATGTTGGCATGTCAGTCAATCTACAGCAGACGTTAGGATTAAGATCATGTTGGCTGCACTTCAAGTAAATCAAAGAATCACGTGTTTTAATCAATTCGAAAAGGTTTCTATTTCATTTTAAAGTGACACTACTGGCATTAATATTAGTAATTAGTAAAACTAAAATAAGACCCACATTGTATGAAACCATAATTTTATTATGAGCACTGAATCTCTTTACTACAGATTAGGTTTCTCAATCGGTGGGCTCACTTCTGCTTTAGAGCTTTAAAATGAAAATGAAATGTAATCTTCATGTGCAGCAAGTTCATTGAGGAGCCCCAAAAAGACACAGGCCCTTTGTCTTTTGAAATCTCAACCTACTCTCTGGTGCAGTTATTATCTTTAAATCTCATGACTATAGAAAGACTGAGTGGTGTGAAATAAGCCCTTTATGGCAGCAGCGGCTACACCTGCTGCTTTATGGTGCCTTGCCATTATTGTGGACGGACAGAAAGACAGAGATAGATATTGTGTTTGTGCGCACGTGTTGTGCAACAGCTGTTTTGACGCTGGAAACCACACAGTTTGGCCAACATGAAGTTCTCATTCATGTGCAGCATAATGATGGCACAGGAGCCTGCATCAACATGTCATTAGCATCATCATTATGGAGCCATACGCAAGATACCATGACCGTGCACACACATATACATACACACACACACACACACATAGCTACTGGCTCTGTAATTACAGTGGTAAGTGGTTATATTCTTCTCCAACAAACACATCGTCCAGACATCCTGGGAAACGACGATGATGATCCAGATTGTTTGTTATTACAGTGACAGATGACTCATGTACACATGTCGTCATGAGCATCATCATCATCATCACCATCAGATGGGAAAAGTGAGAAAGGTCAGCGTGGGAACCCACAGAAAACTTTGCCACAAACATACTATCAGAGGAAATAGGCTTGCATCAACGCATCACGCAAACAGTTTACCACTGACCACATACAGAAGGTATTTTGTAATGTGGGGTATTAACAAATAAAATGCCTACAGCATGATTCACACAAAGCTGATGTAGTATGGCCATAGTTTCATGTTTTAACACATAAATGTGCAAACATGAACTGAAAGGCTGAACGTTGAACATTTGAATAATCATCTGCATAAAACAGATAATAATAGCATAAAATAATTTATGCAAATCAATTTCACAGTTACTTCAGTAAACAGATACTAAAGGGACAAACAAATTCTACAGGACTTCATAGAAGACTAGCCTATATTCATTTAATAATCATAAATGGAGGGATAACCCCTCAGTAGTTATAAAACTAGTAGTCTATAAAGCAAACAAAAAAGCATGCTGTGAACTTAGTTTTATAACACAGTTAAAATTTCAAGTAAATAGTAAAAGTAAAAAATAATTACACCTAACTATGAAACTGAAATTATTTGATGTTTAATACATCTTGTTAAAGAGATTAATACTTTACTATTCATTTGATATTTTGGGAAATACACTTAATTGCTTTCTTGCTGAGAATTAAATAAGAGGCTCCTAATCACTCAGGCCTGTATGTTAATTATAAACTACAGTCGGTTAGCTTAAAAGAAACTGCATAAACACTGAAAACAAGGTGAAAGCGCTAACTTGTTTCTGTCTAAAGATAACAAAATGTGCCTACAGCACCTCTAAAGCTAACACGTTATATCTCACTTGTTTCATTCTTACGAAAAACTAATTGTAAAAAGAAAAATATATAATCTGGTCATTTGTTTGCTAGTGAGACAGGCTAGCCATTTCCTTGCTTACAAGTCTTTATGCTAATGTTAACGCACACATGAAACACATATATTTCTCAACAAGAAAACAAATAAACATATGTCCAAAAATGTCAAACTATTACTTAAAGAAGTCTCTGTAGTTTTAACTTTTGGCCCATTTCCTGGGAAAAGCTGAACATACCTTAAGTTTAGGCTCCAAGGTTGGCTAACGCAGAAAGGGTTAGCGGGTGAGGTAGAAGTTTGGATTGGGACGAGGAAAGAGAAAGAAAGAGGAAAAAAAGAGATGGTTAAAAAAGGAAAGGATGGGACGAAGACGGGCAGGAATGGGGTTAGAGGAAAGGGTGAGGGTTGAAAAGAAAAAGAAACAAAAGGTCAGGAATAGAAGAAGAGAGCATGCAATTAAAGTCAAGTGTTCAACCTCATCATGAGGCCTTAATAAAAGAACAGTATATTTAGTCTTTATAAAGTGTACATCCTTAAGAGTTAAGTAATTATGAGATTACTTTGATACAAGACATGTCACTCTGAAGCATCAACAGCAGTGAAGTTACCAGGTCTTGTTACAATGCTTTCATATTTGAATTTAACTTCAAACATGTAGCTGACTGTGGACAGTAAATTGCTGAACTTGTGACGTGTGTTTACTCACTGGAACCTGTGGAAAACTGTACAACTCCAATTTCATGCTGTGATTATCTCAAGGCTGTGACCTGATGTCAGATGCTCTTTTGCAAATGTCAGCACTGAACCGTTCTTTAACTTGCAGTGAAATCTGATCTTGCAAATCTGAAGCCATAATGGCTCGTTTGTTTATCTTTTGTCTGCTAGGTTTAATTCACTGAGACAACAGAACTGAATACAGTACAAACGGCAAACAACCCAGATGTTCCCACTTCCAAAGTACTACAAACATACCCAACTAGAAACCTTATAAGCAGAGATAACTGTGCTTTCGATCAAAAGCGTGTACAGCAAAAATATTTGCAAATCAAAACACCTGGCATGGGTATTGGAGGCAAATGAGCCTATTGTTTAAAATTCCTAGGTACTCCATGCTGCAGCTCCTCAACATGCGCAAAAAGATATGGGCCACATTACACACATTCCTCTGGTAAATTTAACTTTAATCCATTTCAGAAAGTGCTCCACTCTACTTGAAAAGACGTCAGTCAGATTTAAGGTTTTTTCCAAACTTTCCATTCAACTTCGCTGACTTTAATTTAAAATTACGATGACAGCTTGAGAGTAGAACAGCATGAGCAATCTCACGTTACATTTTTACAGCTGTTTCATGCTCCATTACTTGTGCTGAGCAACATTAAAATATATAAAAACTGATTGTTATCATTGGGGATGAATATACATTACGGACGCATTGCTACTTTGCAGCAAACCATTCTTATATGTGAAGTAAAATTGATTGCTGTATGTGGTGCCTAGCTGTACAGTCGATGTAAACAAACTATAGAGAGGAAACAGTAGGAACAGAGAACAAGGGAGAGAAGAACATCCATCAAGGTCTTAACGTCATGTTGTGCAGAAAAAAACATAACATAAACCCTGTGTTAACTTTGTGATAATGACTATGTTTTCAACCTGAGTTTGACCCATTCATACCAGACATTTGGTCATAGGTAAATACCCGGTCACTGCCAAGACCAGCCTCTGTAACTGCTATATCCTATAACTAAACCCAGTCTAAAACTGGCTGCGACAATATTGAGGCCTCACTAGAGATTCATGTTCAAGTTTATTTTAGGGTGATAAGAGCACAATTTATGGTTACAAGAAGTCATCACACATTTTGTTCTGCTATTGTAAACCCACAATAATAATCTGATCACATCAAATCAGTTTTATTTCAGTAAAACCTAAACAGAGAATTACACACTGTGGTCTCGACATCTTTTCCAGAACCCGGTACTTCTACAATACTACTTCTATCCTATATTTGATGTTCACGACAAAATGCATTAGCAACAGATAAATTACACATCAAAAGAGTGTCAGTATTCTTTATGAATTTATATTGGTTGTGTTGGTGTGCAAGAGCATATGAAAAGAAGTCATGGAGATAATCCCAGAGTGTTGACATTGGCAGCTGTCATGTAGTGTTTGCTATGACTGGTGTAATACGGTTGTCAGATATGGCTTGGTTGAGCTGTGGGGTTGCAACACATGGGACTGGAAATTGGCTAAAATAGGCTAAAAGCTATCCTTAGTTTCTGCTAAATGAGAGTGGTACTGGTTGGTACATGCAAGTACAATGTTTTATATATCCTCAGTGTTTGATTGGACTCTTAAGTCTTAACTCCTTTCTTGTTGATTTTGTTTATTTGGATGACACACTTAACAGTGCATATTAACCTCTGTACAACAGGCTCAGTTCCTGTCCCTATTTCCCCTCCTCTTTCTACCTTTGTTTCCTTTCCCCCTCCTCCTATAAATCGACTGGGTACATCCAGTGTCAATACACACTTCGCCGTAGATGGGGAATTCCAATGGGACCAGACTCACAAACATCCTCACATACATTCACCCAGAGGAATGTGATCTATGGGCTCATGTGACCAGTAATATAACAACTTCTCCCATACAGCTTTCTAGCTGGCACTGGCTGCAGGGATGAACACACACACACCATTGTGATCCGATTCATTTGCATGCCTGCTGAGTTTTACATACCTGCCAGTTGCTTTCGAGTGCTGCCTTCCACCGAGACACACAGATGTCTATGTTATATTCACCTCTGTCTTTCTATCCTGTTTCTTACATGTAATCCACTCTTTCAATTTGCTGGCCTCATTCTTTTGTTCAGTTACAATTGATTAAATACTTAAACCAACAAAACATTTGCTGAGTGAGGAACTGATGCTTTCACTCTAAATTTGGATATCTTTGGGTTTTTTTTTTTTTAAACTGATTAGACAAAAAAAAAAAACTATTTTACCAAACAATTAATCAGAGATAATCAACAGTTTAATAGATGATGAAAATAATCCTCCACTTACTCTTTTCATTGACTTTTTTTTGTTCAAAGTGCTGACTGCTGTGTTTGAGTGTATTTCTGTGAACACACCAGTTTCCAGTTGAAATTGAGGGTAAAATGTTAGAAACCTAACCAGGAAATCATTAGTGCCCACCCTCCACTCACACACACACACACACACACACACACACACACACACACACACACACACACACAAGACACATTGTTTACCATAAACATGCACCCTACAGTGTGTTTTCTGTGTGAGAGTGGGTAAGGTCTGTAATTGGACCTCACCCCTCTCCCTAATTAACCACCATATGTTGTAAAAACCTTCTGAAGTCTCACTTCCTTCTTCTCTTTTTCATTCTTTCATGCCTGTGTCTTTCTCTCTGTGTCAATCATCACTTCACGACACTCTATCCATCCTCCATTTTCTTCCTTAATTGATTAAAGATCACGTCTCTCTCTCCAGACCCCCTCCAGACGCCCTGACTCTCTGACAAACACCTTCATTAACTGACCGTAATGTCAAACTCAAACACACACACACACACACACACACACACACACACACACACCACACACACACACACACACACACACACACACACACACACACACAAAGTGGATGGACCACCCTCTGAAGCTGAGGTCAGACAGGCACCAGCTAATGAGCCCCTGTAAGGGCATACACTGGCTAACACACAGCTATTCTGTCTCTCTTCTGTCCTCACCATACTTTGTGTGTGTGTGTGTGTGTGTGTGTGTGTGTGTGTGTGTATCTGTGTGCGCATGTATGTGTGCGTCTGTGTGCGTGTGTGTGTGTGTGTGTGTGTGTGTTGTGTAATATCAGTCAGGAGAAAGCCATTAGTGAGAAACTGATAAAAGTGGCTGCTCCAAGTGCACCTTTGCTCGGCCACACTGTGTGTGTGCTCAGCGGCAGCTTGCAGGAGTGGTGTGAGAAAGAGGGCCAGTGCACACTCAGTGTGTGTTTGAGCTGCTGCTTTGGCAACATGGTTAAAGTTGATGACAGTAGGTAACCTTTGGACTCCGCGGTGAGGAGAGCAAAGAGGGAGGAGCAGGGCCAGAGAGGGAAAAGAGCTATAAAATATAATACAGAAAAAATGAAACTAGCAGGTCGGTCAGGATCATATTCAGTATTACATCGTTAAGTGTAAACATGTTCAGCATTTGAGGGCAAGATTTTTTATGGAGTATGATTTAATTGTATTACCCTAAGTACGTGTTATGTGTCCTATTCTTATCCTGCACTTTAATTTCTCCACAGGTGTCATTTAACTTTCTTCTGATCAGACCACCAACCCTGCCAGTGATAGAGCCATGTTCTTCCTACTGAACAATACCCCAGTATATATACATGCAGTTTATGTCAAGATCTTTTCCCCCTGCTTTATCTGTCTTGGGAATGCCATATTGCACTCCACTGCCGGCCTAAAGATTACTGTAGTTAGCTGGTATGTGGCTTCACCAGCCACTTCTTTTTCTACTACTACCCCAAGCATGATGTCTCCAATTCCAGTATAGGACTAGCATTTTGTCTGCAGAGAATTGATTAGTACAAGTGACATTTGAGATTTAAACAAACTAATTTGTACAAAGTGCCGTCTGACCACATCTAAAAGTTCTTGTAGCTGCTCCAAACGCTCGAGCCAAAAAACTGTCATAGAAAGAAGTCAGATGTAATGAATCATATAATTCAGGATAACTGGCCACACTATCAGACAGCCTCTCCTTGGAGTTCAAATACTGTCTAACCTCAGCACACCTGTCCAGTCACTCAGTGTGGGCATGAATATCGCATTGTCAATTTCAAAAAGTTGCAAACATTGTTGGATTCAAAGCAGATTTCAACCAGTGTTAGATGTTGTGACGAGCACTTTGTCTGACGCAAATTGAGTTCAGCAATTCAAAATCTCCTTTTGATCCCATTTCTTACAGCAATACATGGATTTCTGATGAGTGTCCAAAGTCACAATAGGGCAAAAAGAAAAAGAAAAGAAACACATTTACCTGCTTTGAATTTCAAATGACATTTTAAGGATAACTGGATAGTGTAATAAAATTGACTGTTAAGAATGAATGAGAGTAAATAAATAGTTGCTGGTCTAACAAAAGCTGAAACTTTGATTTTGATTTGAACTGGTTCTTCATGTTTTGATAAAATTCTCCTACATTTTCTATGTTATGAGGAAATGAAATGAATGAAAACAGAGGCGACAGAATGTCTGTGCATCTGCCAAGTATAAACTGAAACAGTTTTACTCCAACGAAGAAGCGCTTTATGAAAAAATGTTGCTGCACCTTATTTTGAAGCTCTCACTGTGATCAAGATCTCATCTTTCCGCATCCTAAAAAACAAGGGTTGTTTTCTCACAGAAACTAGCTAGATACTTTCCCCCCCCCACAGTACAGCCACAAAGAGCAGGTCAGAGCAAGCCAGACCAGGCAGTCATCAGAAGTGGAGACAAGATAGAAAGACGGGAAGAAAGTAGAGGACGCAGGCGAAACAAAAGTAAAAGCCAATGAGGGAACAAAACAAAAAAGACAGGAAGCAGACAGAGACAAACAAAAGGAGGAAGAGAAAGTGATGGAGGGATGACAAAGGATCACATGTAAGCTATAGAGATGCCACGCTGTCGCTGCATGCGTGCTTGTGTAGCGAATGGAGGTAAAAGTATGAACAGAGTGAGAGAGGGGGCGTAGAGATGGAGCAGTCCAGATGTCAGGCCCACACTTCACATGTGGCTGTGGTTGACCTTCCACCCCTCTCCTCTCCTTACTCTCCATCTCTCTCCCCTCTGTCCATCCATCCCTCGTTTCTCACCACTCTGCCAGGATGTCAGCGGTGTTTCTCAGCACGGCGTCACAACTTCACACAAGCCTGCGTTTCCTCCTCCTCTTTCCCCGCTCTCATCTCCTAAACATCTTCCCCTTCACTAATCTTATAACAACAGTTTGTGGCTTGTTGCTTCCGTGTATATATCTAATGCTGAACCAACATATCTACTTTCTGATGAAACATGACACACAGGAGCAATTGGAGGGAAAGTAGAGCCTATTGTGTTTTCCTGTAAGTTCTATTTTTTAAGAAGAGAAACATTTTCATTTTGAAAAATAGGCTGTCACATTTGTAAAACGCTTTCCAAGCTGTTTTGAAATCTTCTTGCCTCGTGTTAGGACTCTCGTATATCAAATGTAGTGCGTGTTTTGTGAGCAGTAAATGCTGACACATGAACAGCACACAGTTGGTTAGGATGTTCTGAAAATATCTCTCTCATTTATCTCATTTAGGAGGCGCAATGATTGGTCAAGGCCGCTACAGTGGATCTTTTTCCTCAGAGCTGTGGCATCATAAGAACCCAAAGCCAAGCAGGAGAACAACATAAGACAACAAAAGGAGCTGCTCTACGAGTCCCAACATGCTGGGGATAAAAGTATACAGGAGGAAGAGGATTCAACTGATATGTGTTTTGCTCTGAAAAGATGTTTTCAGTCAACTCCTAAATACATTTTTGCTGTTTCATGGAGTGATGAGAGTTCAAGGATAACTATGATACAAATGGTAGAAAGTCATTTTGAAACAATTCCCGCACTAATAGAGTCACTAATTTTGTTGAGAACTTAATTATCAAAAAAAAAATATCTTGTCATCCCAAGCAATGTAATTACTTAAAATCACAGCAACATATGCTTTTATTCTGAAATTATACAGAATAAAAAAATAATCACAAACAAGCTTTAGAATAAAATTTAAATCAGTACTGAATTTATTAACTGAAAGAAATTCTTCTTGCTTCTCACCAAAATTTTGATCACATCGATAACGCACTTTAGTGGTAATAGTTTGCTGCAGGGGTGACGTATTTTTGTAGGCCAACATGGAAGTTGGTATCACCCTGGTTCCCTCGACAAAATGCTAATGGGATATTTCCATTTTCGCTGAGGCATATAACTTCCCCAGCAACCTCTGTAGTCTCATTTAGCCACTTTTTAGCAATCAACCTGTTTAAGAGACGTGAAAGCTGACTTATTTTATGTTTTGCGCTCATTTTCAACTAAAAACCCATTAACTTCAGGACGAGGGAACTGGAGGTGCTAAAATGCTAATTTCCAGTTTTTAGGACTCCCTCCTGCAGCACTCCACAGGTTTTACACTTGGGTTTTTAAGCAGACCAAACAAACAAGATACATCAGATTAAGTAGTGAGCTTTAGAAGTGTTGGTAGGCAGATTTTTGTTACCTTTGGGACGGAGCCGGCTTAGCTGTTCCCTCATATCCAGGTGCTGCTAAGCTAACAGGCTGCTGGCTGTGGCTTTGTATTTAGCATATAAAGCCGAAAGTGGTATCAATCTTCCCATCAAATTGTTGGCAAGAAAGCAAATGAGAGCATTAAAGGCTTTAGTTTCTTTTAAGTTGTCTTAAGGATATCAAATGCTGGATGGAAAAACTTATTCTCCAGCTTAATGAGAATAAGACACTTAAAGTTATCGGCCTTGAAAATTTCACTGGTGGTTTAGCCACTTCTCTCAGGCCTGTGTCTTTTTGTATTTATGCTAATCTGAGTCGTATCAATTTTCTCATCCATCTCTAGTCCAAGACAGCCTGAAAACCAACATCTAAGGTGTCTGAAAGTTATAGACATTTGGCTGTTTTATACTTTCAGGTGTTTTAAACTTTAAGGCGTGGATCATTCAAAATCCATCACGCAGGCATCCACAGTTTTTCAGTTGAAATATGCTCCAAAACATATCTTCATGTGGAGAGGTGCTGTCAGAGGCCGCTGTGACGGCCTGGCAGCAGCGCAGAGATATTCTCTTCTAAAGTTTTTCAACGAGCCTCGCCATCAGAGAAGGTCAAAGTTCTGGGTGGGAACTCACAGCTGTCAGTCAACACATGAACACACTTCATCCTCAGATTAGATGGGGATGATTAAAACAGATCCAAAAGTGCCTTGTCAGGATACATATGAGTGGGGAACAAGTGTCTGCTGTCAGTCTGGTTTGACAACACAGCACAGATAAACAATAACAGTTTTAAACTGTCCTCAGCTGTTGCCAAGATTTTAAGTTGTGAGCTCCTCTACGAGAACTGCCGCGCAGCCCATAGAATCTTACAAAAATAATCCCTGCCAAATTGCAGGAAACAAACCCTGAAATGCAACATTTTACGGCCCATCATGTTTTGCTCAAGTTACAGGGATTTGAAGTGGACCCAAAACCCCTAATCTCAAAAGGATGTCACATTCCCGAAACTCTGTCCAATTTATGGACCACTTGTGATCCCATGCGACTTTGTTTGCAAGCCCTGGTTTTCTTGTGAATGTGAATATAAACAAAAGAAGTTTGGAAAGAAATGTGCACCTTTCTCACACGGCTCTGACCAAAGAAAACACATAGGAGTTTTTGCACACTGAGATTAAGTCTCCTTTTGTATTTCTAAATTCAAAAACAGGTGCACATACAGTGCTTGGTTTGAAAGAATATACATGCCCAGGCACATAACGTACAGGGAAGCGGTGCAGCAGAAGTGTATTTGAATACCAGGTTTACATATAATGATATAATCCAGTGGAATGAAACCTGCAACCACTCCACAAAAGGAGGCAAAAGATAGTGTTATGTGTTGAGATGATTATTTATTTGACCTCTGTGTACTTTTAAGATCCATATCAAGGCGCTCCATGGCACGCTGAAAGAGAGCCAAGCTGCTCTGTAGACAAACTGTCTGTCTGTGTTTGTTTAATTGGTTGTTTAGGAGGAATTTTAACTGAATTCCAGTTGGAATTTGTCTAAATTGAATTGTGGCCGGGCTGCAGAGGGCGGAGCAGCAGCAGCGGCTGAGGCAAAGGCAGAGAGAGGGAGAGAGAAGGAAAATGGCTTGGCTCTGGAGCCTTACAACAAGCTCGAACAGGAAGTCATTCAACGTGAAACACACACCCAGAACAAAACAACCACACACGCACACACGCATAGGAGCGCACATGTGTACACAAGCCGAAGCGCAGACGAAAGAGGGTCAATTTGGAATGCATTCCTCCTCCTCCCCCCTGCATGAGTCAGTGTGTGTGTGTGTGTGTGTGTGTGTGTGTGTGTGTGTGTGTGTGTGTGTGTGTGTGTGTGTGTGTGTGTGTAAGTGTGTGTGTGCGTGTCATTTGATGGGCCTACAGTAGAATTCCCAAAGCCATTGAGAAACAGAGGTTTTGTTGTGAGACCAAAAGATTGAAGTGGCACTAGGAAAAGAGATAGAAAAGATGAAGATGTGAGCCATGTGGGAAAGAAGGACACAGTGATGAGGAGGAGGGGGAAAGAGAGGGATGGGGTCAAAAGTGGGGTTTTCATGTAAACAAACTGCACTGCCCTCGGGCACTTTCTGGTCTGTGTGTGTCTGTCCTAATTCTTTTCTCACTTCGCTAAGTCCTTAAAGGAAAACGCCAAGTTTTTGGGACAGTAGCCCATTGGTCAACTTTCCTAATAGAGCGCAGACAGACACTAAAATAACCACTCTGTCCCCATTAGACCATTCACTTCTCAGATCCAACTTCAAACTTCCACAAACACTGCTCTGAGTCGACGAGTTAGATCACAGCTGGATATATCATACGGCCAGGTAATCAAAAGATCTGAAATAGTAACCTCAATAACATCTAAACAAATCCCTGTGGAAACAAAACCAACTGCTACTAGTTGTTTAATTATTTTTGTAGCACAATTTGGCTGAATTGTATTCGTTTCCTGCACAACAGAGCCAGACTGAGTCATGCTTAATTTGAAAAGGATAACCTTCAGTGTCCCCAGAGTCTTTTCTGAAGTTGGGGAAAAAAAACATATTTTCGTGCTACACACCACAGATTTGGAATAATTTACAAAACAAACTTCATTTGGAAACACTGCCTTCATACCAGTCACATTCAAAAGCTGCTTCCTGGAGAATCTGACTGTTTCAGCTCTCTGCTTCACATGTGAAAGTTGTAAATTAATTTCTTACGTCTCTGTATGATAACTGCTCGACAGGTCCTTCTTTTTGTTTAAATGAAGGTTAAATAAAAGAAAAATAACCACAACATTTCGCTGTTTCACTGCAACAAGCTTTCTCATTACTGAGATAATGGTATGCTTAAGTGTTTGGATGGACCCCAGCAGCAAAAGATCTACTTTTAAATTAAAAAGTACTTGCTTTAGCTACAAGTCAGTCATTGATTGGTTGATTTTAAATGAATGATCATGATTAAAGTGAGCAAAAAATACTGATACTTAATTAACTCTCCTTAACACCATATTTACATCGTGATTTTGGCAGGAAATCCACTCGGGTGCCTTACAGGATGAAACGGGAAGAAATGCTGTTTCTTGAATGAGCATCTGACACGTTGGGGACAAACAGGGGTTTTTTGGGACAGTTGAAAGAGGACTAATGGTGGCTGCAGAGCACTTTCCAAGTTACTTAATTAACTGTTTAGTCCATAAATGTCAGAACAGAGCTTGTTGCTTGCTTGTTTTCCCGGCTTAAAGCGCAAAACTCAAAGATATTCAGAGAACTGAAACGCAGCTGATTCTCACATTTGTGAGACTGGAACCAGAGTCTGTTTAGCATTGCACTTTGATAAATATCTTAAATGATTAATCAATTATAAAAGTTGTTGATGATAAATTTAATTCCTTAAGTTATTAATTAATTCTTTCAGCACTACCTGGGTGTACAGAGACAATGCCAGAGTCCAGACGACAACTTGTTATCAACTTAATAACAATATAGTGTTTTTTCCCAAGTCAACAGAGAAATCTGGCACGTAAATATGGTAAAGTGAGCAGACTTTTATGTGCCTTAGTTTCTTCTAAGTTCAGGCCACGTACAAAGCATCATTTTGGCAACAGTCGCTATCAGAGTTTATGTAAGATGACAACCCCATCTCATGAAGCAGGATTACTGCATTGGCTGATAAACTGCACTGAATAAACAGGACTTTATACTTTAGTTGAGTGTTTCTGTTAAAGATTTAAAAGGGGTCCTGGGATTTTGCTCAGTTTCAGTCTTCATAATCCTAAATTATGAGACGGCTCCTGGAGTTAATTTGAGGAGTAGTTGGAGATCAAACATGTTTAGCCTCAACCATGGTCTAATTTATGATACTGATGTTTAACAATGGAGCATCAAGTCCATGCACAAAAGCGTTCCTCTAATTATTTTAGGAACGCTGCATATTAAAGACTAGCTCTTTTTCCCCACGAACGCCTTCTCTCTCCATTTCTTCTCCATAGCACATTTGTTGATTCTAAGGGGAAGTGGCAAATAGAGGGGAAGAATGGATGAAAGACAGACAAGAAGAAAACTTGCATATGTTTTCGAGTGTTCACACACTTAATCACCAGCATAACCATTTCCTGGGAATTCCCTTTGAGATGGAGGGAGACGGAGAGAGTTAGTGTGTGTGTGTGTGTGTGTGTGTTTGAGAGAGAGAGATAGAGAGAGAGAGAAAGAAAGAGAAAAGAAAAAAAAGGAAATCAAAAGGACATGGCATTCACTGTTTGCGTGACAAGACCCTTATTCGGAGGCCAGACATACACACCAGTTCACACGCAGGCACATCACGTCATTATTACAGTGTGTGTGAGGCTCTGTTGCTGATAACTTGTTTACTTTCAACTGCTTATGTTGTCCATTTTTTTTTCTTTTTAATGGCCCTTAGCCCTTGTATGTACAAGTGTCAACACCACACCTGACCTCATATCTGCACACTGACACACACAGCTTGTATGCAATTCTGCTGAGAATCCAAGACAGGGGTTTCCAAGTGGAAGACACAGGCCTGCAGTCAGAGTGGATCAGTCAACCTCTCAGTTAATCATTGATGGCCGCTCAGACACATGGACACA
This sequence comes from Seriola aureovittata, assembly GCF_021018895.1. Taxonomy (NCBI): domain Eukaryota; kingdom Metazoa; phylum Chordata; class Actinopteri; order Carangiformes; family Carangidae; genus Seriola; species Seriola aureovittata. The sequence continues at coordinate 6,821,883 of NC_079386.1, forward strand.
CACACCTACTTTCTCTGTGGAGAAGATTACAGAATGGCCCTACACCCTGTCACACACACACACTATCTCTCCCTCTCTCTCTCTCACTCACACACACAGTAATTATGGTCAATGACACAGGCAAGTTCATACCAGGGTTGCTATACAGGAAAAATAGAGCAGGAGAAACAATTAAAACCTCTGCAGACGGGAATTAGAGACTTAAAAACAAACGTAAAACAAACACGTTAATGAGTTAAAGAATGTATACATCAAGGTGACATTTCTGTGCGTGCTTTGCGACTTTATGTGCACTCAAAGCTCCCAAATCCCTTCAAACAGAGGCAACTTCTCCCGATTCCCAGCTGGACAGGTGCTCTCTGCTGTAAGCCGCCGGGGAGCAGAGGGAGAAGCTCAGAGCGCCAGAGGAGAGAAGAGGGTGTAGAAGGGCGTCTGAACTGAACATGAGCCCGAAGAAAACCGGCTTGACAAGAATTCACACAACAAAAAGCACAACACACACATTCAAGCACTGCCTGCCTGCTGGCGAATGCAGGGGAATTTTTTACTAGATTCTCTGATTCACACGCACACGCACCTTTAGTGGGTTTCTGTGTTCACTGCGGGACTGTGACGGCGTGCACACACCTGCACACTGCATACACACATGATCTAGTGTCTGTACCTTACTAACACACAAACACCCCCCCCCCACACACACACACCACACACACACACACACACACACACACACACACACACACACACACACACACACACACACACACACTTCAGTTTCATGTGTCACTTCACAACACTGGGCCTACTGTCAAAAAACAGGCTGTCATGTCTCATGTTGTCTGTCCCTCGTCTTGAGTTGATCACATCAGGAACACTTTCTTTTACAGGCTGTTACAGCGACACATGTAGCAGTCGGAAAGCTGTGTGCATGGGCTGAAGCCAAGTTTCAAACATTTCATTCTCACCTCGTCCCATTTGATGAATTTGCCCCCCTTCTTCAGCGCTTCGTGGACGGACACGGGTTTGAGCTGCAGCGCGTGGACTCCCGGCTTGGCCCCGGCCATGGCGAGGGACTGCCTGCCCGGGTGCCAACGCCTAAACCCCGGCTGCGGCGAACTGGACTCCTCGGAAGGAACAAAACGCTCTTCCTTCCTCCACTTCCAGCCCGGAGATTCTTTTTTCTTTGCCGGGGAGAAAGCTGGGTGGAAGGCCGAGGCGAGGGAAAGTTTTTCAGGCACTGACTTCAGAAGTTAGTGAACCTCACCGAGAGTTTGAGGAACATGAGGAGTAAAATCCAGAGAGAGAGAAAGACAGGACTTGGCTGTTTCAGCGCGCACCGCCGCTGTCTTGTCCGCGTCCACGCAACGCGGTGGCGCGCCTATAATTCCCCCTTTTATTATATGCTTTGATTCATATATTTGTTTATTTATGCAGAATCCTTTAATCTCGCACTTGAGCGCGCATAGAAATCATTTCCTTCCTTCCTTCCTCCCATCTGGTCGACCCCTCTCCTCTCCTCTCGCCCTCTCGCTCCTCTACCAACTTTCTCTGCTTCCTCTCTGTCTTGTCTCCTCCGACGCGTTGCTTCTTTTCTCCTCCTCCTCTCCTCCCTGCATGTTTTCTGTTGGGGAAAAAAGAGAAGATTCCAAGAGGAGAGGCAGAGGGAGAAGGACGGCGTCAGATAGAGCTGAGTGAATGAGAAATGGGGGGGGGGGGTCAGTGTGAAAGGGGTGTGTTTTAATTTAGTTCCTCTCCCTGCCTGCTTGTTTGCCTGTCCAAATTTACAGCAAATGGCAAGTTATATGAACGTGATCCTGCAGTGTGCATATACTTTCTCTTTCTGAAATAATTTCTCTGTAGTGACCATTGCTCAACACCCTTTGTGTTTACTTCTCCAGATCTCTCCAAATGCACTCCAATTTTTCTTCTTGAACTTAAAGGTTCAGTCCAGTGATTTCAAATTTTACTTACATAAAGTTAAGGGATTTACCAAGAACAGATTTAAAACAGAATCGTTGAAATCAAAGCAGCAGAGGTCGAGATATTCTGACTTCTTGGTCCCTAGCATGAGGTCAAGCCCTAAAAAATGCTGGATCCTACACCGCCCATAATGCAACTTTATGGCATCTTTCATTAAACCCCTACTTGTTTGGTAAATACCCACATCTTTTACCAGTCTGTAAAGTGGGTTTTTCCATCAAAAATTTGTATTCTCCAAGCTCAAGCTATGATAACCCTGATGACATCACGAGGGTCATTTTTTTAAACTTTGAAAATCTTCCTTAAGAGCTACAGAAGTCCTTATACAACTGTTTTTACATGCTGAGTAACGCTCCCCATCAACCATAATCTGACTTTGATGTGTAAAATCTGTGTATTGCCTCTTTGATGAGTACTTGAGCACCACAGCCTTCAGCAGAACAGGAGTGAAACTCGAATGTTTTCGGTGCAATGACAAACCTGTCATAAAGTGCAGCTCAGTGTTAGTATAAAACCACACAGAAAGCCGTTGTGCCCTCAAGAGAGCACAGACTAATCTATGGGGCATAAGATGATAAAAAGGAAAGGATTTGTTGAGCATGTTTACTTTGTATCTTGTTTGTTTAATCTGTGCAAAAAGTGCAAAAAACAGACAGATATAAGATATAAAATGTTGGGAGCCACTGAAGCGTATCATAAATAAAAATGTAAGGTCCATCTCTGTTTAATATCACAGGAAACACGTTCCCTATCGACTAGTTTTAGCTGCAAAGAGCTCTCTTGATTCTTGGAATTAGCATTTAATTGCTTTAAATCATTTTCCTTGGTGCTGACAGTGACAGATTACTAATGTGATCAGTAATTTTATTAAAAACATGTTAGAAGTTATCACAGTTATTGGAAACCAGTAATCAGCTTAGAGTTCATTTTTAAAGCACCAGGGGATAAGTGGCAGTGCTACTCTGGCAGTCAGATTGTGAGATTAAAGATATATTTTATGAATCATGATGTTAAATCTGCATTACATAAACAGGAAATAATTTAGAGGATGTGGAGGTACGGCAATTGGAGCCACTGTGAGTCATCAGGTAACTTTCCCCTGCCTCCTCCAGATCAGTGGCATCGTATCATGTTTTAGGAAGCATGAGAGCAAAGGAGGCTGCACAGTTACGTCCAAATCCCGCTGCCAGGCAACATTACAACTTGGGTTCCTCATTAAAAAAAAAAAACATTATGGAGCAACAGATTTTTTGGCAACCATTCTCGTTCTCCAACTCCCTAACTACACCCAGCAGGAATGTCTGCTATGCTGCAGCCTGCTGACTGAGTGATGGAGTGACTTACTGTTGGTGTGTTTTTCCTTGACCACAACCAAAGAGCGGAGGAGGAAGTCAAAAAAAAAAAAACAAGCCCATGAGAATCGATCAGAAATAATCTATCATGAACACGCAAGCTCATATTTGTGTGTAGAAAGTGCTGGTGTCAGTGATACATGACCCTCAAGAGGAAGACAGACGTTGTTTAACAATTCAGCAGCTAGACAGGTTGGCATTGGTGTGTGTGTGTGTGTGTGTGTGTGTGGTCAGGTAAACCTGTTGATTAATCTGATCGTGAACCACCACACGCACAGACACACAAATCCAACCTCTCAGATGACGACAAACAAAAACAAGATGGACACATGCATATGCATTCTTTCAGCAGCGCAGCACGCATGCATAAGCTGGGATATTGTGTTTCTCTGGTGCATAATAAGATCCACACCGATCACACACACTATCTCTCCCTCCCTCAAACGCACAAATAAACTTCTTTTTTTAGACAGGCAATGTTGTGTGGAACGCTGTATGTGAAGTGCAGGCACCTGTGGTGTCAATAGACCGCCTCTGCCCTCCAATCACCCCACTCTTTGTTTCCTCCTGCTCTCTCTCTCTCTCTCTCTCTCTCTCTCTCTGTTTTTACAAATACATTCATTCTTTACGTCTCTCTATTTTTCTCTCCATTGCATTTAAACACACTCCCTCCCTTCCTCATCTCTCATTCCAACAGGTGTCCTGCTCCCATTGGTCACTGGGACCTATAGTACATGGTTGCTCATCCGAATAAATGTGCAGTCGGGCAACAAAAGATTTTCTATTCTGCAACGGCAGTAAATGTAGATCAGCAGGCTGCTCTCGGTTTGTCTCTCCCCTCAGAATCAACTTCATATTTTTATCGAATGGTTTGGCTTCCCAGTGCATTTCTGACAACAGTCCAGTCAGGTCTCTCGTGCTTGCAGATGTTGGTTTTGTAACTGTAACAGAATAAGATCAAGATCTCATGAGGATGCTTTGGTCCTGTGTTTTATGACCGGAGATCTATCACAGCTGCGTTCACGTCAAAACTTAGTTACTGTGTATGTCTGTGTTTGCATGACGGGGGGTTTTAGTCATGATAACAGAATGGCTCTGTGGATAACAATGTCAGTCGGTCGGTTCACCACTTTGGTCCAGACTGAATGATTACTGGATGGATTGCCATGACATTTTGTACAGACAATCATGGTCCCAAGAGAATGAACCTACATGACTTTTGTGATTCTCTAGCGCCACCAGCAGTTAGCAGTTCAAAGATTTCACTTAATCTGAGAAAAATCTCATCATCCACTTGATTTGATTTTATCAACATCCACTTGATTTAATTTTATCAACATCCACTTGATGTAAAGAGATTCATGATTTCCGGAGGATGAACTCTAATCAGCTTGAAGATTGCTTTTTCTGTAGCGTCAGCAGCAGGTCAACATTTCTGAGTCATATGTACTGAAAACCATTCCCATCAGCCTTAGCTTTACTTTGTGTTTAGTGCTTTTTAGCAAATGTAGCAAAATAGTTAGCATGCTAACATGCTAAACTAAGAGGGGGAACATGATAAACATTATGCCTGCTAAACATGCTGATGTTAGCATTTAGCTCAAAGCACCGCTGTGCATAACAAATGCAGCATCACAGAGCTGCTAGCAGAACATTGCATGTTACTTATTGCCGATTGCATTTTAATATCATGAGTTTACCCGCCCACTTCCCCCTTTCATAGGACCACAAAAGAAGGAGACAAAGCTGAGAGAAGAAAGGGAGCAAAAGAGGACTAGCAGAGCTAAAGGAAGTATCGTTTAATAATAACAAAAAGATACACAAAAAGATAGGTAGAAGAGAATGAAAGGAACAGAGATAGTTTACATTCATGGGAAAATAAAATTAACTGGAATGAATGTGAGATCTAATCAACATCGTGTGTTCAAGGAAGTTAATGTAATTATTTGTTCTATCTGTTTCATATGCAGTGATCTAAGTGTTTGAAACAATGTGCCTAAGTAAGAAAGCAAGAAAGAAAGATGAGGTATCGGGAGGGAGGAAGAGATAAGAGTACACTCAGAAAAAAGGAGGACTTATAATTGCCTGTTGATAAGAAAAGAGACAAAAGGGGCAAAAGAGAGGTTAAAATTGGAACAAAGCAAGGGACAGAGACACATGGAAAAGATGTTGTGGAGAAAGGGAAGACCCCCAACCACTATCTCTCTCTCTCTCTCTCTCTCTCTCTCTGTGTCTCTCTCTCTCTCTCTCTCTCTCTCTGTGTCTCTCTCTCTCTCTCTCTCTCTCTAGTAACAGCCAGATCTTTTTCTCCAACGCAAAGCCAGGGACTCACAAAGACACATTGTATATGGACACACAGGCATATTCACTATCGGTCCACACACTGCGCCCTCTCCACACATACACACACACACACAAACACACATACACGCACACACACGCACACACACGCACACACACGCACGCACACACACGCACACACACGCACACACACACACACACACACACTAGTTTTAATGGGAAAGGCCTGACTCAGTCAACAGTAGCCATAAAAACCTGATCAGATTACTCTCCACAGCCCTGTTGAGATTTTGGCCTGAAATCACTGACAGATCATTGAAGACTGGACACATTCGTCTCCATAACATTGCAGGGTTATTGTTGATGTGTTTTGAAGAAAAGCTATCATGTGGGCGTGTAGGCGAAGCGCTGGTTACAGTTTTCCCCAGAAGAGGCGTTCACAGACGATGCAGATGGATATCACTAAAAAGTAAAATTTACTTTCATGAGATCCATCCATTAGAATCCACTTTGTCCAACTGAATTTAGCTGCAGCTGGTTATCCTTTCATCTACTGCCTCTAAATGCTTAAAATGCGTTGCATCGCCTCTACATGGCTGCATCAGAATCCTATACTGCTATCTAGTGGTTACATGGTGCCACTGCCCTCCCCCTCCACACAGTGGGTCTGATTGTGCAACAGTCAGGAATGTGGACTTACAAGTTTCCCCTCTGCTGCAGTTGTCCTCTGCTGTGAGCACACTGGGGGTCTGTCCTACCTGTGTGTGTGTGTGTGTGTGTGTGTGTGTGTGTGTGTGTGTGTGTGTGTGTGTGTGTGTATGTGTGTGTGTGTGTGTGTGTACGCCTATCAGTTGCAGTGATTTGTGTTAAGTGTGAGTGCATTTTCACAAATGAATCAGAATAAAACCCTTACATATACAACAGCATGCTATATGAACAGTATAGGGTACCCCAAGGCTCCGAGGCACAAACTGATTTATTGCCCTGAGGGAAGACAACCATGCAGAAAGAGAACGTGTTTTGGAGTCCAGCCTGAAATCATGGCAATCAATGTGTGAAATAGAATATAGTTTATTTTATTGAATATTTCATGGTTTTCAATCAGGGGCATCTCTGGACATTTTGGTGCCCTAGGCGAGACGTCTGCTTCTGATTTTTTTCATTATAGGATTTCATGGTATTTCTAATAATTGTATAATACTTTATTATTTCAAATGTAGCTTAACTGTATTATCCTGGTTTAAAAAAATTTCAGGATATTGTATGGAACATAACGTGATTATTTATATCGCTGTATAATTTTAACATTAGGCTTCTGTGTCTGTGATGCCTCTACGTTACAGTCTCTGTTGTTTTTGTACTAAGGAGCAGGTGTTTGAATATGAAACTTTCACTTCTGGCTTTTTCTTTAATTATACAACTTTCAGTGCACACTGTAGGCCTACTCCAAGAGACAGGATGTCAGTGTACATCTTTTGCAGCAGGAAGGTCTGTATAAGATTTAAACAGACGCTCATTAACCTCAGCTTTAACAAAATGGCAGACTAACAGCAGCACCCCAGAGGTGTGCTCACCTGCTAAATATCACTGTAATAGATGCACAACAACTGCTGTTAAGATATACAACTAAAACTGAAACTAACCACTGCTTTTACATATTGTGTGGCTCAGCGGGTCACTCACTCTCCAGGAGCAAACATCTGGATTTATAGCTGATATCTACCTATCAGGTGAAGGTGAGCAGTTTTTGTTTAAACAATGGAAGGGGCGCACAGGACATCAGAAACGAACTTTTAAAAGGAGATCAGGAGCATTTACAAAGTACTCCTCCTCTTTGGCACCCCTAAAGATGGTGGTGTCCTAGGCAACAGCGTAGGTGGCCTGTGCCTAGAGCCGGCCCTGGTTTCAGAGATTGGTTCATGATCACACAAAGGGAATACAATATATTGTATATGTACTGAGACTAAAGCATCCCCCTCGGGTTGTTCTTCTCTGCATGATCTCACAAAGCTGACTGACGGCACAGGGAAACAGCTCAACAGCTCCCCCATGTGGAAAGAAAACTCCAGTCTCCTTGAGGTCTGTCTTTCTGAGAGCAATTCTACAAAGACTCCATCAGGCTGTGTGTGTAAGTAGCCTACATACATATATATAAATAGACTATAAAGCCACTCTTATAAAGTCAGGCCAAGGTTGAGCTTGAGGTGGTGACGTATGTTTATACTGGAGGGGGAAGTAGAGACTGAGATTCGACAACAGGATCTGTCCCTTCCCCTAATGTTTGTGTTCTTGTGTATCTTACCCAGTGGCAGAGGAAGTACTCAGATCCTTTAGATGAGTCAAAGTACCAATGCAAAGATGTAAAAATACATGAATAACATAAAAGAGCAGAAAATGGAAATACTTAGTAAGTAAAAAACTGTACAAACATCACAATGTTAGAGCAAGGAGAGAACTTTGTATCTTCTCTAACTCACTTTTGCGGGTCTGGAAATGTCAGACTCATACTTAATGTCGGGGGGATCTTTAGACTTTACTGAAGTTAAGCTTACACAATCTGACACAATTCTCACAGTGGAAAAACCATTTCATCATGGACTTGTGGGCCGGACGGGACCACTGTGCATAATACAGCTACGTAACAGCAACAAGTCTGTGTCAGATCTGTGTCATGTGTAGGCCTCCCACGGTGCTTAAGTCTTCCTAATGAACTTCTTACACTATGCAACACGCTGACACACACGCAAGCAACAATGTCCAGTCTTTATTCTCATATAGCTTCTAATAAGCTCAGTCTTCCAGCTATTTGCAAGTTAGTGAGATTATTTGAGCTCATGACATGATATATCCTCACACACATACCATACCATATACTTCACTGTCTCTAAGGCCGCCACAGTTTTAATATTACATGCTAACATTACACTGACCTTCCTCTCCAGAGGTATGTGTCTGACATGACGTTGAAAGAAGTCACTCAGCTGGTGTAGTGATACAGATGCACACAGCTACTTTGCATGTGCATTTTTTTCTCTTATTTGGTGACACATTAGGTCTGTGTGGAGTGTTTTTTGTGTAATAGTAACTGCATGGCTATCTGTGTTGTGTGTGACGGAGTATTTTTATATGAAAGCACACATGAATGTTTAAGTTACAGTGTGTGTATGAGTATGAGTATATGAAGGTGTGTTGGTCTGTCTGTGCTTACTCAACTGTAAGTTTCAGACATGCCCACTGAATAATTCAGGTTTTTACGTCTTGTTGCCACGGTTATCCATGAAGTGGTTTCTTGGGCCAGTATGATACGCACACACACACACACGCACACACACCAATATGTGCATGTTGACAGATGTCAACACCCCCGTGAACACCCCAAAGGAGGGAGAGACATTATGAATTCGCTCTCCCTGTCTTAACCTCCCCCTTCACTTCACTCTCCTATTATTATTAAAACTCTTGTTATTAACCAGCCTGGCCGGGGTGTGTGGTTCCCTGCTGTTACAGCACAATAGACACACTGTGAAAAAATGTGACAGGTTTCCTGTTAATGCAACACCTTCAGTGGTTTCATCCATGCCAAAGCCTGGAGGATGTAGGCTAGCATAAATGTTAAATTCCCAAACCAATCCCATACTAGAAAATCCAGCTGCTCCAGCTGCTTTCCACTTATAGGTTACATTCTATAGGCTTATCTTAAGAGTTTAATTAAATTTTACAAATATGGGATGCATACTATGCATACTTCATACTGAACAATAATTGTTTTTTCTATCTTGCAAAATGTAGGCTTGTATAAAATAGTCTTTTCATAAAGCGTGAAATGTAGGTGTGAAATTCTGCCTGTAAATATTTCATACATTCCTGTGGAGACTTTTGGGAACTAGTCAAATGAGCATTCAAATAGCGTTTCAAGCAGTTAGGCCCCTGGGCAAACTGGATATTTGTTTAAATACTGTGCAAGGACAAAGTGCGGCACAATGCACTGCGGCCTAATGGGTCTTCACTTTGTAATGGTTTGCCTCTGGTGGGTTAATACTGCAATGACAAATAATAGGCTATCAGTAAGTCAGAAAGTTTGTCAGAGGTTAAGCCATTGACTAAGTCTGAATAAGTCAGTGTGGATACTGAATTTAAAGTGGGGAAGGAGCACAAAGACTAAATCAAATGTCTGTCTTTGTTATTTATATAGTAGAGCATGGTCTGAAAGAGTGTTGAACCGTTGTTAAATGAGAACGGTGAACGGGGGGGGGGGGTCACATCTGAAAGCTGAGAGACTAGGGGAAATGAAATGTGAAAAGAAAACGGATAACAGTCGGTCAACTGGTTTTTAAAGTGGGGGGAAAATCAACTGTGTTTTTTCTTTTTTTCAGTCGCTCTACGTCGGATGCGCTCAAGCCCAGTCAGAGAGCACGCACGCACCTCTCGTGGGGACAGAGAGAAAGAGAGAGAGAGACGTGTGATTTCTCTTTGTACTGAATGAAGAGTTGAGGCCGGCTCCACCGCTACTGCTGCTGTCTTCGCTTTTTATATAAGCAGAGTTTTGCATGCTGTAAATAGCACAATAAGCCGGTTACACTTTACGTTTCGCCGTACCCGTCGTTCCCTTTTGTGTTGTGGAAGCAGCCGATCACTGCCAATGTCGCTTTGAGCGATTTTGGACAACAAAAGCATCAGGTCCAACGTTGTTTCTTTTCGGGGGATTTCAAGTCACACATTTATCAGTCGGGATTTTTCAGTGCGGAAAAGCGAGCAGCCGCACATCCACAGACCTCTTGTCGCCTCCTTTCCGTCGCCCCTTTCACACTTCCACACCTCCGGGGTTTTTTTCCCCCCCAACAATCCGAGCGACCATGGCTGCTGTAACAAGCCCGGAGACGAGCCCTCAACCCCGGGTATATTTCCAGACGCCGGCCGGCACCACGGAGGAGCCGGAGACACCCGTTCGGAAGCAGGGACGCGTTACCGTCAAATACGACCGTAAGGAGCTGAGGAAGAGACTGAACCTGGAGGAGTGGATTATCGACCAGCTAACGGACCTCTACGACTGTGAGGTAAAGATCCTAACAATAACCGGCCTCGAAACCGATCGAACGTATTGATTAGGCGGCTGTGCTAAGTAATAGGGCTCTACAGTATAGTCTAATAAGTCAGTTTATCAGCTCTGGGGCTCGTCTTTGTGTCTAGTCCTAAATCAAACTTGACAAAGAAACATTAATGGGCCCTTTGTCGGTGCTTTTGGCCTAGCTTCGCTTCTTCTATAGCCTATAGTATTCGGGCCATATGCAAGTAGATCAGCTAGTGAGCGCAGAAAATTAGGAAACAACGTGAATACTAAGTGATGAAGTGATGAAATAATGTCAGACATTTACATCAGTTAGATTAAAGCCTTGTGGTTAAACTTCAGTCCTCCACCCACAGGTAGGCTAAATGTAGCATATGCAGCTTTATAGCCTAATCATGAAATGGACAGCCTAAGCTCTGTGCTCTGATTGGCTGAAGCTGTTTTAAAGCACACCTGTGAATGAATCTAATCCAATATTAATGGCTGACTGGAAATTAACACTTATGTCATACTTTAGTTGTAAAAGACTTTGCTTAGCTGCTGTTTGAGAGCTGTTTTGGTTAGAAAAATAGCAGAATCACTTTTTTTATTAATAAAATAGTAATAATGTAATGTAGAAATTTAAAGAAAATCAAGAGACTTGTGTCTGTTTGTGTCTTTGGTTTATGGGACCCTTGTTGCTTGCCCCCTCCCAGCTTTCCTCTCTCTCTTACTTGCAAACTTTTAAATAAAGAAAAAGCTGAGTGAGGGTGAGTGAGTCACTGTCATCGGGCAGGGGTGGTGGGGGGCACACAGGAGACAAATGAGGTGAGACTGATGCATCTGGGTAGGGGGTCCAGTTATACATCTTGTCAGGCCTGAACCCCCTGGCTGCAGCGATGACTGTGCATTACCACCAGGTGTGGTGTAGCTAACTTTAGAGTCCCTCTGCACCATCACACATCAAACCCCTGGTCATGGTGACACATGGGGGGCCGTGCAGTTATAATGTAACCTGGCGGCAGCTGTGGTGTAGCTGCTGCCGTCAGTAGTAGGTAAGCTCATGTGGAGTCTACTGAGCTGGCATTGACCCACATTCTATTCCTAGCGTGAGGAATACAACGACTTAACAGGTTTGGAGAATTCCTAGTAGGCTAATGGAGAGAAAAGACGGGGCGCGAAGGAGGCTGGTCGCTGGAAGCACAATCACACATACTCACAACAGGGTTTTACTTGAATAAAGTTTGTTTTGTTTTTTTGTAGCTACAGCGTAAAAAAGTAATGCAAATTTACTGTGTGAGAGTCTTCAGGGGTCTGCTTGTCTCCACGTTTACACCTGAAAGTTTAAAATCCAATCCACTGACAGACTGTGACTGAAGTGTAACCAGATATTATTCCAATCCACAGTTCACAAAGAGTGTGAGGCTAAAAACTGATACCTCTCTTATCATGTGGTGTAAGAAAACTAGATCATAGTCTCTCCCACATTTGTCTCTCCTAACTTTCTATGCTAATTTCATTGAGGTTTTTATGGCAGTTGGTGGGATATCCCGTGAGATGCTGATAATAAAGTAGCAGGGATACAACAGAGACTCAGATGCCAGCAGAGGTGATTAAACGGCCTGCAGAGGATTTTAAAATCAGTCTGCTTTGATTGTCTGCCAATAATGGATTAATATGCTATGCATCAACGCTGTGTGGAGTCCAAAAAAAGTATGACTAAATGCGTTCAGGGGAAAAACTTTGCAGTCCTGTGCTCGAGTATGAGTTTTTTATAATTCAACAGAAGACAATCAAAGTGGTTTGGAAATACGTGTCTTTTTAGATCTTATTTATAATCTTATCGATCCCAGCGATCAATAGGAGACAATCTGAAATTTCAAGGACAGGTATTTCTCTTTCTAAATGTAGATTCATTCATTCATTCCCCCATCTTGCCTTCAGTCACTTATCCACTCAGTCTTTCAGTCATGCATGCTTTAATGCACTGATGGTGTATTGTGAGTCTGCTTTAACAGGGTCACAAAGAGTCCAAGAAGAAATGGGCGCATGGTGACGGTATCTGTTGTTTCTTTATAGTGAGACCGGAGAGTCATTGTGGTCAGATCACAGGTATTCCAGGTTGTACATGTGTAAATGAGAAATTAATGATTTTATTTCACAGTTTCGGACGCACATTCCTCACTCGTCTCTAAAGATGACGTTCTTCCACAGTCGTTCCTCCTTTTCATTGTCCGGACCCCGTCCCTGCCTCGGCTGTTAGACAACAAAGAGATTAATTTACAGTCGGTTCACTGATGGAGACACATTGGGCTCATTTAGACAGCGAAATGTGGAGCACGTGCTGCTAAACAGTGTAACTGGAGAGGCAGCTTTAGCCGGTCAGGGAGCAGAGCGGGAACTGGGATAACCCTGTTCACTGACAAAGACGAGGAGCACGTGGCTTGGGTTTTACTCCTTTTTTTCTTTCACCTTCCTCGCTTGATCTTTGCCTTTTTCTTTCTTGCCTTTTTATTTCCATGTGTCTCATTTTGTTCTGACTCATCATAATTCATATTTTCATTTGTCACATTATTTCCTATATATCAGTCTCTCTTTTTCTCTCTCTCCTTTCATGGATGCATATTTCAGCTATTAATAAAACCGCATGGAGTTTGTTCAACGGGGACTTCATAATGAGCTATTTTCTCATTCATATAATCCCTTTAAACACGCTACAAGAAGTCAGCCGGTCGTTGCTGCCAGGCAGCTTGTCAGATATTCATCCAGCCACTTAGTCGGCCTATCAGTCAGAGTTGCTATGGTTAATAGTGAGGAGCCGAACCTTCATATGATTCCATGGCAACAAGGATTGTCAAATGTTTATGTTGGTTAACCATGCAGTGGAAAAAAAGGGCTCGGGTCCATTTCGCCAAAGAAAGCTCAGTGAAATTGCATCATATCCAAAAAGCCCCTGTATTTTACTCTGGATTATAATCAGAGCCATTCAGTTATTATATTAGCAGAGACTGATGTTAAAATGCCATTTGCTTTGTTATAGAAACACCTCCTGGTTTTGTTACGTGCCCAAACAGTGCTAATAATACCCCAGGGGCTACTTCTGCACTTGTTTGTAGGTACTTTTTTTTTAAATAAAATTTGGAGTAGGTTGAAAATTAAAAAAAAAAAAAAAATTCACTTAAGAGATGGATATATATTTAACATTCTACTTACTCAAGTGTAACGTAAATACCCGATGTTGAAAACTAAGTGGAAACAGTCAGCTACAAGCGATAGATGAATGGTTGAAATAGATATAGGCTAGCTAAAAGTAATGAATAAACAGTTGAACTAATTAGCTAAAAGTAATGGAAAAAAGGTTGAATTATTTAGCTTCTGGCACTGGTAGTATTGCAAGCTAAAACAAACTTACCTCAATGCTGACAGATCGATTGTATTGTAACAATATCCATTTTTGTTAGATGACATCCACTTTAAAACAAATTCAAATGAATACATTTGGAACAAGACTGGTGGTGACTGTTGATGAAGAAACACTTTAATCTGATACATCTGTTTCAATAGAGCCTCCAAATCCCACAATTCTCATCCATCTCACAGTTTAGGTTTTAAACCCAACTATAAACTGAGTTAGTTTAAAAGTACAAACACTAAAGCGGCAGCAAATGTAAGGATTTGGGAGTGTTATGTGGCACATACCAAAAGGGAGTGGGGGTGTTTCTTTAAGGATGGATGTTTGTTTAAGTTGTACACACTTTCTCTGTTGTTATAGAGCCCCCACTCTATTACTGGCTTTGTATATAAGGTGCTAAGTGCATTTGAGCTCGCTCTAGGGAAAAGCAAAATGGGGGTTTCACTTATCAAGTCCACAACTCCGCTTCTAGTAAAATGATTAAATTTCACTCCAGTCATGGTACCATTCCCATGGTAACTGGGCTGTTAAAAGTTTATTTGTCAGTAAAGAGATTTATTTTCTCCTGGTTTGCTGTGTTTTCCGCTCGTAGTACACTGGAGCTAACCAGTAGCTACATAGTTAACAGTGGAGCGAGTGGGCGGACCAATCCCCAAACTCCAGGGTCCTACGTGGCCACACAGACACACACACACAAACATACACACACACACACACACACACACACACACACACACACACACACACACACACACACACAGATGGGGATAGGAGTGAGAACAGAGGCAGGATTGGTGAGCAGGAATGCAATGAACGGAGGAAGGGAAGGAAAAAAAACTCGAGGGGATGGCAAGAGAAGAGGGAAAATGTAGTAGGAGTAGGCAGGGATGTCAGAGAGGAGAAAGTGTTTTTGTAACATGTGTCCCCTGCTATATACACCAAGAAAATACAATGACAGGCACAAAGGTTCCCTTTTCAGCTCTTGATCAGTTACTGAAAACAGTTCAGTGACTTCTGACAGTTTGAGCTGAAGGTGTTGTAAAACAGAAAATTTGTTTCTATCACCAAGAAGACAGTTTATTCTGAGTTTTTCAATCCCGCCTATATAGTCACACCATAAACAAGTCATCACTCTGGGATTCGCCACATGTATAGCATATATCCTCTTTAACAGTGTTTGGCTTCAGGTTAGTCAAAGAGGAGCAGTTTTTCACCACGAAAATGAAATGTGATTGTTGATCTGCTAACTCCTTTGTCACTGTGTTTGTAAGTGTCAGTTAAATACCAAAGATCATATCAAATTATATCACTCCATTTTGCAATTTCGTCTTTATGTTGTCATTAATCAGCTGTTGGATTTTTATGGTGGTGTTTGGAATTTTCCACAGTGTCCCAACATCTGAGCAAATGGTGATTAGGTCTATAAAAATACAGTATGCAAGTGTACAGTGTTGTGTTGCGTAGTGAACATAAACATCTCCTCTAATTAACAAATTCATGAATAAAAATAAATAAAACATTAGCTCCAAAATCTAAAAATATCAAATATCACTTTATGTGTGCTTAAGGTAACTTAACATCACATTCGCTATAGAGAGGAGACACCTGAAGTAAACAAAGGCAAAGACAAATAGAAAGTCCACAGTGAAACGGGAAATAATACTAGCTGAAGTGCAACACATACATACAGTTAAGTAACAGTTAAATAACAATCACAATCACTAAGCATTTAGTTAAAACACAGAGAGTGTGCAAATTCAACATTAAAAACTCATTTACTACCATTAAAACATGTTAACATCACAAAATGTAGGAAAAAGTAACAAATGTTCATCTGTACTAAAAATAAATCTCCACCAAATCCATGTAGGATTATATAGGAATTTAAATGCCCTGTTCATTATTTAGCACATACTGCACAAACATATTGTACTGGATAGTACACGCTCTTCTGGCCGTATTTACGGTAGTCGCTATGAGGAACTTTGCTTATTACTTAATTGTGTTGCCTCATTTTCACTTTGAGTCTGTTGTTGTCGTCAACAACGCACGGTTAAAGAAGTGAGGCATCCTGGTGTTGTGTGTCTGTGCGAGTCCTCGGAGAGAAGTGGGTTAGGGGAAGCCTAACTGTGGGAACAGCTGTAATTTCATAGCTTTGCCGCTGATGGATTAAGTTGGCCTCCTTCACTCCTCCTTCATGCTGAGATAGGACACACAGAAAAACACACAAGTAGACTGTGCAACATTTGCTTAAACCTTATACTTAAAGGTCTGAATACCAATCAGTATTACCCTGTTTCACTCAGGATGCATAAGAGGGTGACTACAAAGAGTGGTTGTTACACAGCGCGAGTGAAAGACCCCAGTGTGTCTTTGTAAACACCCCCCCCACACACACACACACACAGACATGGACACACACACATCGTGTTAATAGCTTACATGTGGTTCTAGATGAACACACAGTTCTTTTCCTGTTTGATTGAGGGTGAGTCAGCGTGTACTGTAGTCTGACCTACTGACTGACCATGTGAGTGTTTTTAAGACGGTGAGCCAATGAATCAACCAAGTTAGGGAGGAGAAAGGCAGACAAGATTATTGTGAGTGAGGGAGACCAAGCATGTGTTTTCTGCTCAGTGTGTTAGCAAGATCGGAAGGAAGTGAAGAACGCCAAGCGAGAGAAGGCATGGATTAAGAAAGAGAGGGATGCAGAGAGAGGGGGAGGGGGGGATGTGAGTCATTCAGAGGAATGTTTATGGATGTTTTCACAGGAAGTTTGTGAGAAAGAGAGAATGAGACACATACACATACAGTACGTAGAAAAAAATGAACAATATTAAAAAAAAACACTTTCCCTCAAAAGCACCCCAGCACCCTGCACACACCTGCTGGTTCACACAAACACACACTCACGTGTCCGTGTTGGCTTCACCAAGTAGATCTGCACATGAAAACTGCTCTTGTGTGTTTTTGCGTAGAATAGAGTTTAGAGTTTGATTTAAGGTTTGGTTAATGTTGAGGATAAGAGATAAAGGATTGTAATGCACCACATCTGTGGAGAATAGATCATTTGGCTAATTTATATTTGAAACGAATGAGAACAGCAGGATATCATCTAAAATCCATAATTATCCCTTATGGGTCATTTTCTACAGTGCAAAGTATCGGAATCCTTTCAACAAAATGATTTGCTTAAATGTCAGTGTTAACGTTCTCCAACATGCCAAGTGCTACAGTCGACATTTAGTTGATGGGCAATCCTAATAGATAGTGTGTGTTTTTTTTGCATGTTATTCTTCCTCTCAATGTCTTTATCTCTCGTAATCAATCATAATCAATCATCATCAATCATGCTCTGTCATGTGTCAGCCAGCATAGTCTGTACAGTACAAACTGATTGCCTCACACCTTTCCACCGTGTAAACCCTTGAGCATTGTGTTTCAGTACTGAACCGAGCTCGACGAGTTTGTCATTCCATCTTCTGTCACACACATGAGGTCGTCAGCCAAGTGAAGGGTTTAAATAATAAAGGGTTTAACAAAACAATTTTTCCTTGGAGATGGCGAGTCAAGCGGGGCATGACTGCAGTTTGCTTGCGAAACTTTCAGCAAATCGAACAGCAGGCAGTAACTTGTTTAAATGCAACGAGAGCGTTTACAGAGATGAAAGCGTGTTATCCATTCATACCGTCCTGCAGAACAAATTATTATATTGTGTGTACAATGAACAGGCTGAGGCTGTTAATACTCTATATTTCTTCTTCTACAAACATAATGACTGTGATGTATTAAAGCCCCCCTTTGCTTCTCTGATAATTATTTTGAATGATCTACGATGTTTTATACAGTTTTATTTCATAATTAATGCATTTTAAAACTGCACATGTGCTTCTGTTTTCTCAGAGCTCTAGCCCCCACTTAGGAGGCTTTTTAAAGTAAGCATGGGTATAATAGGGATGTAGTTTGGTACACAGGCCAGTGTTATTACTATATATGGCTCCAGGGTGTTGTTGCTATAAAAGCGCTTTTAAATGAGATGAATATGAGGTTTTGATGATGCTCGTTTATTGGCCTCCATGACGAAACCATATTAAAATATTGAAACAAACTGTCCCAATATTTAACAGTTGAGACGACCGTTGGCAGCAGCTGGCATAAATCTTTGGTATGGAGTCATTATCACCATGAAGTCTGTGTGTAAGTAATGCCAACTGCTTGCAGGTTGAGTGAGGTAACACAGATCCACTCAGGAGTGTATTTTAGTCCCAGGAGGTGCATTAAGAGCAGACGCCACTTGAGCTGTTTGTTAATTGCAGGGAGGCATATGTCAGTTTGTGGCTTTATTCCCCGTCTCTGATGGTGTTGTGTGTATAATGTGTTCATCGTCCTTTAATAACACACTGTACAGGAGCAGTGTACAATGACTTCCCTGTTAATACAGGATATGGAGAGATGTCGATGGATGATGTCAAGCGCAGGATGTGATTTTTAATATCAGGTAGTTGCAGCTTTCAGCAGGTAGTAATAGAAGTCCAGTCAGGTGGGTTTACAGGAACAGACTGCACTGCCCGTGACTCCCTGACCTCGTGTCCCTCTCAGGCAGGCAGACGGTCACCTATCAAGCGGTTGCCAGGTCGGAGCGCCGGTGCCATGTTGGCTTCATATATCTTCCATGATGTCACCGCAGTGTGAAACCCAACTTAAGCTTTCATGGTATCGCAACGCACTGGACGTCATATGACGGGATTCTTGTGCTGTTATGAAAACTGCTGTGGTCAAAACGCCCCGTGTGAAGAAATGGATGGATGAAAGACGTGTGGACAGACAGATGGACGGACAGCTGGCAGGCAGATAGACAAATAGACTGGCAATAAAGATGACAGAGGAGTAATGTCACCAGTTACTTCTGTCTCACGTTAATGTACAAATATTCAAATGACATTATCTTAGTGATTTATTTTAACTTATCGCAGATTTGCGTGAGTAGGAAGGAACAACTGACCATATTTGGGCAATGTGTCTGAGTGACAGAAATGATTACAAGTTAATGATTCATCAGGAAGGGAGTCAGTCTCACACACACACATTGTCAGGATGTTGGAATTAAGAGTATTAATTGAACACATCAACAAATGTTAAGTTATTAGTAACACACGTAATGACTTGAGAGAAGAAAGAGCAGCAGCTGTGGTCACTTTAAACTGCTGTAATAATGGTGAAGTATTTAAAGACAGAAAAATGGATCAAAATGTCCATAAAAACTTCCTGTCCAGCCACCTCTCCAGCCTACAGGGGATGTGTCTTTCATGTTCACTTTAATCTACTTATCATTGGTCTGAAAGTGCCATGAAAATGCTCTCACAACTGTTTGATCCTGCTTCTGTAAAAACCGTAGAGGAGAGGAAAAGAGTAGCCAGGCAAGAAAAAAAAAGAGGATTATCCTGTTGGGACAGACAGAATCTATTTTACCCAGTAAGCAAAACCATCACCTGAGCTAAATAAAGATTTAACGAGTAAAATAGGTCATTCACTGGACAGTGAAAGCGACGGCTGCAGCATTCATTTTCCTCGGTTGCTGATTCATTCCTTAAGTTTCATATTTAATCTTCAGGCGACAGTCGTGGTCAGAGACGATATGATTTAAGGTTGTGCATCCATCCCTTTCTCTTGAACACGATAACTCAGGAATCTCTTAAAAGTTGGCACAAACATTCACTCGTACTCTAACTCTAAATCTACTGAACTGATTAGATTTTGGTGGTTTAAGGTCAAAGGTCAAGGTCACTGTGACCTCACAAAAACTCATTTTTTTGGTCACAACTCAAGCATACGTTATAAGAAACACTCTTAATATCCATGTGTTAAATTCCTTCAAAGTGTTCACTGCATGTATTACATGAGTCTGGACAGACATGGATATAAACTGAGGGCATACAACTGCAAGGCGGTAATTCTAGTTTATCCTGGAGCTGATTGACTGAATTTGGAAACAAACCAAAGCATTAACCTATTAGATTACCTAATGTGTTGCCAGTGTTCAAGAAGTCAGAGGTTGTGTTGATCATTGATCAGCATGAAAGAATTATAATAATCTCTAATCCCCTTTGAATCCACTCAGATTTTATCTCAGAATGAATTAAAAGGCTGCAGAAATAAACACGGATGAAAACTGATGGAAAAAATGTTGAAATGTTCAGCTGTGTGACCCTGCAGGGTTGCCAAGCTCCACTCATGCCCGAAACTGCCACAACAAAAGAATAAGTCATTCGCTGAATGACATGGCAAATGAACAAATGAATGTGGAGGCCTTTGGTTGTGTTAATAGTTGTTGCCAAGAGTGACATAATGATAATCTGCTGTAATCCTTGTTTGTATGCATTCTTATTTTAATCTGCACGTAATCCCTTGTAGTGGTAATGACTCCTCTGGTCCATAGAGAATATGTGTGTGTGTGTTTATGTGTGGTCTTCCTCACTCTCCTCTCTGTATGTATGTGATTCTGTGCTTTGTAATATTGCTTGTTTGATCCCATGATAAGTAGTAATTGATTGAAGGCGAGAAAGGAAAAATCAATTTCTTAAAACACTCCAGGCTACTTTTTCCAATATACCCAAGACACTTGCATACAGACAGCCCTCACACACACACACACACACACATACGTGCACACCCATCGATATCAGTCCATGTATGAATTTGTGGAGCGGTCTGATCTCCTCCTCAGATCTGCCCTCTGTTTTCTGCTGCAGAAATGACAGACTCAAGAAGAGACGGAGAGTGGAGGTGGAGGGTGAAAGTGGGCACTTGAGATGCTGTCGGGATCACATCTTTCAGATGAGGGATTTTGTAATTAGAGTGGGCTGAAGAGAGAGAGAGAGAGAGATGGATATTCTGTGTATGTGTATGTGTGTGTGTGTGTGTGTGTGTGTGTGTGTGTGTGTGTGTGTGTGTGTGTGTGTGTGTGTGTGTGTGTGTGTGTGTGTGTGTGAGAGAGAGGGAGAGAGAGACGCATAGAAGCTGGCCAAGTACTTTTTATGCAGATCATAAAAAGCAGCATGGAAATTGAAAGTAAAGGTTAAAGTAACCAAAGGTGATTTATACACTTTCTGTTGCTCCTGAATTTCCAGTTGTGTGTCTGACAAACATGGTTTTTTATATTTATTGTGTTTACCTCTAACTAGCTGCAAATTAGTTTTCATTTTAAAACATCATAAGACTTTACTCAAATGCGCCTTAAGATCTGTGGGCGTTTCTACTAACCACTTGTTGCTGTGTGATTTCTGCACTCTGCTCAGATCACCTGTCAGTCAAACTGGTGGTACTGGGATGTCTTTGACAAGGTTTGAGTTTTTGGAGGTGATGCTCTTCTTTTTGGCTGCCTGGTTGTGGTGGCTATTCCAGCCTTAAACATTTAGTTCTTCTATCAATTCTCAATAAATCACTGTGGTTGTGGCTGGAAAATGTAAAGTATGGTGCAGTAAATGGGGGGGGGGGGGGTACACACAAAGCAAATAGGCATTGATATCTATTAATATGTCTCAGATCTTTGCTGTGAAGGTTTCTTGACAGTTGAATGAAGCAGCTGCTGAAAGAGAGCGAGGGAAACTGGGCAGCAGCGGTAACAAACTGTTGCCGTCATGTACTAGTTAGTGAGTGTGATACAGCGGCAGAGCTCCAGCCCTGGCAGCATCGCACCGTTGCCAGTACAAGTTTTCCCGGGGCTGGTCGTGACCCGGAGGGACCAGCAGAGTGACTCCCCAGAGAGGCTGCAGCACAGACATGTCCAGTCAACACGCAGAAACCACTGAACCGTTCAGTCAGCCCAAACAAGCTGATGTGTGAATCATTCAACCGTAGAGCGAGCAGCTATGACTGTGGGCAGTTTTTTGGGGGGTCAAGGTTGGGTGACAGTCTACATTTTAACTGCAAATAGATTTTTAAGTGTGTGTGTGTGTGTGTGTGTGTGTGTGTATATGTATGCGTGTGCGCTCTGGGTGGAGTTTGAGAGCAAGTGAGCATTACGTAAACTATGAGTTTTGACAGGAAACCACATTCATGTTAGGATCTGCCTTGAATCGTGATGATTGTTAAATATCTACTGATTTGTCTTCAGACGTCTGATATGTTGCTTCACTATAATAATGACACGGAGGATGTTGTTGCTTAATTTCACTCCACAGATCATTTTTGGTACGACCACAAGAGTGGGGTCAGCCCTATGAACACAAATGTCCATTGGTAGGCCAATGAGTGTTTACCCACAGGTCATTGCTCTTTCAAAATAATTTGATGTAAACAGTGTTGCTAACGTAGCGCTTTTGTTGCTAGATTCGCCGTTTTTCCGGACTTTTTCAAAAAAGCATCAGATCTAGTGACTTTTGGGTCAAACCTTAGCAACTCACCAGTATTTCCCGAGGAGCGCTACGTCGGACTTTCCCTCCGCAGACACACCTCCCCGTGCTGACGGCACAGCAGCTGGATGAGCTTCTAACTTCCTCTCTGAGTGATCATTTTACAAGTGAATATAGCTGAAATCACAGCTCAGACTTTGTCTTTAACTCATGTGTTGATTGATTTTATCAGACGATGTCACGATTATAAAATCAGGATTTTAGCAGCAGAGCAGCAGCTTGGAAGTGACTTAGTCTTAGTCTTAATGGGCTGAGTTTCAGTCACTACTTTCATTCCATTGTCTTACAACAGAAACAGGAAAACATGTAAAATAGGACCAGCTTTATTGTGACGCGACACTAGGACGACACTAGGACGACACAAGGCTCAATGCAAATAGCCGGCGGTCCAGATATATACTAGATTTTGACGTAGCCTTGTTCTTGGAGAAAAGGCCACCAGGTCAAGGCGTGTCTACTTGAAGTTATCACTTTAATGTATATTACTATGGCTCTTTTCAGCTCTACTCATGCTATACAGTATATATGCCATTGTCACCTAATTACAGTGTAAGGACTACCAAAAGTACTGTGCCTGCATGCTAATTATAGTGATGAATCTTTCCTGGCATCATATGAAAATACATTCTGTGTACTTGGAGCCTGTTTGGTTTGGCTTCCTGCTGCAATAAGTTTGAAGCAACCCACACAACAGTATGCCCACACCACTACCAGCAGACTCTGGAGGCTCTGTTTCTTTTTACTTTACATGACAGAGCCCTTTGCATTTTATCTGTAGTGAGATAGCAGGACGGCTGACAGGGCTGCAGAGTCAAAACAGATGGAGGCTCTAGTAGCATGGACTAAGTGAGGGGTACGTGTTGTTTTAAGAGGGTTTTTTAATAGAACAATACCATTAAGAAGCTACGTGTGTCCTTCCTTCCTGGAGGAACACGTAGAGATGCATTAACAAGTAGATTTTTTTTTTTTTTTTAACAAAGAAACTTTCTTCTTGTAACATGCTCCTGCATCAGTGGGAAGAACACAAAGAGATAATCTCTGAAAATGACAGAGAGAGAGAGAGTAAAGAAAATGTGACAGTGCTCTCTCTCTCTTTCTCTTTCTCTCTCTCTGTTTTTCATATGATTCAAAACAGGACATCATATTCTTCCTGGGAGGAAGTACATCCAACTGATTAGACGTGCAATAGAGATGAAGATCAACCAAACACACACACACACACACGCACACACAAAATGTTAATGTCTGCATACTCCAGACTGGATTAAGTACATTGTATTGTATTGATTATGGATTGTTGTGGTCTATGTGTGTGTGTGAGGCCACATATTCATTAGGGCCAGTCACCACTTAGATTAATTGCACACACATGTACGCACACACACACACGCTAATGTCCCTCTGTCAACTCTGTCCTCTCAAAGTGTTTCTGTTAACTCCCACATACACACACACACACTTCCCCCAGATACCTTCAACCTCCCCTCCCCCGTTATCTCCCAAGGTCACGTGCTCAGACAGGAAGTAGCTGGATGGCTGCTGCTTTAACCCCTTCAGTGCAAGAAGAGACCCTTTTCTTAAAGCTGCGTTTTCTGGGGTTATACATTTCAGAAAGTTTTTGTGAACCCAGAACTGGTGTTTAAAAACAAAAAGAAAAAAAAGGAAGCTGGCAAGAGTAATGCGCTTGTTGTTATAAGACCAGCAGATTCCTGATGAGCAACCGTCTGCATGTGTGTGTGCGTGAGACAGTGGGAGGTATAAGGGGGATGGAAAGCAGCAGGCGATGACTGACACAATGCATCCCTAATCCCTACACCCTTGTTGACCCCTCTGTGACTCACTCACTCTTATATTGTGTCATAAGTGGTATCGTGCCCCCAGCAGGGTGGCCCAATCGCTATGAATTGCCCCATTACAGACGCACTGAGAGTGATTTATACAAGATCAGTGCAGTGGCAATGCCAGCCAGAGAGGAGGGGCATCAAAGGAGACATAAAGATAGGGGGAGCATGACAGGAAGCAGGTTCAAGCCCAGTATTTTTCCACTATTTCCATGCTGGACTCATCCTGTGTGTGCATGTCCATCTCTCTGCGTTCATCAGATGACAGTAGAATAAATTACCAGGTCAGTCACAAGGTTGTCATGAATTACCTCTTCAAGATGGGTTTTCAGGAAACTCTTCAGCTTTCAGCTCAGAATATTTTTGTTGTTTTAAAAGGGAAAGGGTCTCGTAACTTTTTTGGGACTTTCATTTCATCTCATACGGCAAAAATGTTTCCATATCGACATGTCCGTAACCGTGCCCAGGGGTCGCCTGCAGATATGTGCACATCATCTGCCAGCGTAACCTCAACTCTTTGAGTTCTTGGAAGGAAGTCCAACAAATAAATCACTAAATACTTTAATCTTGAGTTTCTGTGTTCAAGTCACGTGTTTGGTGTTGGCTCAGCTCGATCCTTCTTTGCTCAATCAATCAGTGTTTATTTGATACACAGGCCTGCACATGCCAATGACGGGGGAGTTTGAAGGCGTGCCTATCAGCTCATCTGCGGGTCTTTGTGAGCTTTCTGCATCCATATTCAAACACGCTGTAGTTGTGTGAATCTTTTTAAAAGCACACTTCATCCTTAACACCCACCACTATCCTGAACTAGCACTGCAGGTAAATGTTTTTTCGCGGGTTAAACTAACCATACTTGTCATGTAAGTGTATGACTGATTAGAAACAATTATCAAACTGATTTTCAGCTGTTCTGATTCTATCTCTTCTCTTTTGTTCATCTATTTTATTTATAACCTGGAAGTTGTTAGACCAGGGTGACATCCAAATATTTCATCAAGATGTTCTGTTCTTTCAACCATGTCTTTTCACTGGCCTCGAGCCAGCTGTCTTTTTTCCTTTCACCCTCACCTTGATCTGTCGCTCAGCACGCCTCCCCTCCCCTCTCTCTGTCTGCCTGCACCAATAATCCTTTTTCACAATTACTCCTGTCAGTAGCAGAGCTGAGTATTGACAAAATGCTGAATGATTTATTGCTCAGGTCTTTAGATTTGGACCATTAGACAAAAGTGATTAAAGCACGTTGCGGTTTTCTCCATTAAAAATGTCCAACATCCTTTTGTTGAGTTCAAAGAGGCAGAAAATCTGCTGTTTGGGATTTAAACATTGTACTGTTAGTGTTTGACCAATTGATCCTAACTAATTGACACTATGATACCAGCACCTTCTTCCTTTTAGTGGTGATACAGAGCAGTAAAACTGGTGTGTGGACACTATGTTCTCTCAGCTGTGAGTTCACACAACACACACTCGCAGTCAAACAATCTCAGTGATGTCTGGGTTCACACTTCCTGCACACAGTTGTGTGTCTGTGTCTGTAACTTGTCAATATCACCAGTACATATTTTGAACCTGTGTCACTTTAAGTCAACCAGCTGGGGGTAATAGTTTTAATGGAGCACACATGCGCACACACACACACACACACACACACACACACACACAGTATAAACACTCAGAAAAAACACCTTCCTGCCTGGACTGACCTCAACACAGGAGTCACATAGTGATGGTTTAGCAGCGTAAAGTTTACTCCATGTAACATGTCAACCTCAGTCTGGTTCTCTTCTGATGGATGCAGAAAGTATCACTTTGCTAGACGAGTCAAAACAAACACACACACAGAACAAGGAAACTGGAGTGAATGGTGACATTGTTGGGCGCCACGTGTCCCACTTTTCCTACTTCTTCCTCCTTCCTCCATCCTGTCTGCTCCAGCCATCACTTCCCTCTTGTCTCCTGCTTCCTTCTTCCCTCTCCTCTGTCTCTCCCTATAGACCCCACAGCCAAAACATTGTCTTTGTCTTTGCAGCAGAACGGGCAATCCGCCATCCTGAAGCCCCGACTATTTTTATCCTACTTTGTTACTGAGGCGCTAGGAAAAGCAAAAGTGGCTATTTATCGTCCATCGTGTAGCTTCTGGTAAACCAGAGCCTCTTGGTAATTCTTTATATTTTAAATGCTTTCTTCTACACGGCCTCTCTCTGGCTCCCTTTCTTTTTTTTCTTTTTTTTTTACACTCACGTTTACACAGATCCTATCATAGGAATCAGTTGTGTAGTGTGTTATCACTGGAGTCCATGCAATGTGATCCTTGCAGGTGGCTTCTGTGACCTACTTAAACATGAAGCCTCCCACTCCCACGCTTCTGTCCATCTCTTTATTGTGATTTCATTAGTCGTGTGTCTATATACACTGATAAACCTATTAGCGATTGACTGGTAACTGCTGAGAATTTCCGCTTCTCTTTGTAGACACGTCTGTAACTCACAGTCACAGTGTTCCTCAGACCTGAGGTTAGTTAAGGTACTGCGAAAATCCAGTCCGGCTAAAATAAAAACTGCTGACGCACGATTAAGTCTTTTAATAAGTAAAGTCTCTGACCAAACTTCCAAGAAACCCTGACTTTACTTCTTCATCTCTCTGTCTCATCAGTTCCCTTTCTAGAGATATTTACAGAAGCCATGATAGGCCGTTTTGTTGTAATAGAAGGGCACTGACCTACTTGTGTGAATGTGTGTGTGTGTGTGTGTGTGTGTGTGTGTGTGTGTTTAGCTTATGTTTTTCCAGCTATGAGAGAGCTGTATCTGGCATTTGATCTGTCCAAGCCTGCAGCCGCTGTACAGCCCCCTGTGAGAGGAATAGTACTATTACCAACACACACACAGATACGCTCTCATACTGTCACATCTCATTCTGCTCTGTTCTGCAGGCAGCCTCCAGACAGACAGTGTGTCTGTCTGTTGCTCTCTCACAGTGTGGTGGTGTGTGAATCATATTTGCAAGCTTGTCTGGACGAGTGCAGTTAAATTTAAAGAGTAACGGTACAAGAAGTTTATCTGTCAGTTTACAGTGTCAGTTTGTTTGTCAGGTGATGCTGCTGGTTCAGCCTGAGTGGTACGTGTTGAGAGAATGAGACTGATGTTTTTCTCTGTAGTTAGTGTACCTTGTAACCCACAGACAGGTGACACATTAAAGGAAGAAACCTGAATAAAGGGGTGGTGGAATAGGGCCGATGCAGGTGCCTCCATATAGGTCAGAGTGGGGAAAATGGCGTCGCGGTTACCTGGTCTGTTTCACAAAGAGTTCAGCTCTCTTTGGATCAGCCGGGTTCACTCAGCATAACATTGGTGTTCCTGGATAACCACTATCATAAAGCTGTTTCTCAACTGGTTCAGTTAACTCAAGGTTTAATAATCCAGTTATGACCATGTTCACTTGAGGGGATTTACAGTGAGGTGAAATACACAATACAGCCACTCATCTAAAATAGAATGAGAGGCTGAAACATTAGGAA
The DNA here is from genome assembly GCF_021018895.1 of Seriola aureovittata. Lineage (NCBI taxonomy): Eukaryota > Metazoa > Chordata > Actinopteri > Carangiformes > Carangidae > Seriola > Seriola aureovittata. Next base: position 6,849,741 of record NC_079386.1, read on the forward strand.
TAATATTCATTCAATATTCTTTCAATAGTCTTTTTGAAATACTGTACTCTTTTGTAAGGATGGAAAATAAAAGGATTATTCATTGATAATCCATTAATTCTTATATTTTGCTTATTTAATGGTTGAATTCTTATGAATGAAAACAGTTCAAATTAAACTGAGGCTATTTCTGTTGCCAGAACAGAGAAGAAAAAGAATATATACCCCGAACAAAAAGGGCCTGGAGAAAAAAAGTGATTTCCTGAAAAGGCCTGTGACTGAAGTGATGCATTATAATTTACTAAGCTCATAAGCAGCCTGTGGTTTCTTTTCCAGTAAAGGGTGAGAGTGGGTATAGTTTTTTATTTGCAATTATCTTGTTGACTCAAACAGCTAATATCAATATATTAATCTGGGCAGCATTAAAAACATCTACACTGTCATGAATCCAATGCAGTTAATATGGAGTTATAATTACCACTCATTAAGCCGTTAGTGTGTTAGAAGACCTGTTTAAAATCCTATTAACATATTAAAAATGTGTCTCTGTAACACTTTATTGTAAACTCAGTACTTTGGTCCATGTCAGGATCCTTTAGACTCCATTTTTGCAGTGATTTGATTGGTCGGTAGTCAGGCTGATGACAGGTCGTGATCTGATCCTCTGTCCACTGTGCGGAGCAGTGAAGCTCTAGGTTACCATGGTGATTTACCACGGTTAAAACACGGCCAGCCTTGTGATACTGGAATAATGGAGTTAAACCCAAAGTTAGCTGGCTAACCCACTAATCCCACTTCATGATACAGGCCCCAGATCTCGCCCTTGTTGAGCACCTGTGGGAGATTTTAGTGCGTTTAAAAAAAAAAAAAAAAAAAATTTAACAGCGCTCATCACACTCTCATCAACACACCAAATGAGAGAATATGTGTCAGGAGAAGTGTGGTCCATCCCACCGGGAGGATTGAGGCTGCTCTGAAGGCTTGTGATGGCTGAACACCTTGCTAAATTGCATTGTGTCTGTTGTAATATCACGTATCACACACCTAAACACAGATGCAAATGTGTCTTGGATTATTACCAGAAAGATTTCCAGTTAAGCAAATTCTTTGTGATCCTTCCAGATCACTGTCAATTGTTCCACAGTGCACTGCTTTGTTTACGAGCCTGCGGTGTGCGCCAATACCTTGTAGCCATCTTTTAGTCCAGATCACATCTGCAGCCAACAGTAAAACCCCCTCCAGACTCCAGACTAGTTCAGTAAGTCAGTCTGCAGGATTGTTTTGGAAATCCTCCCTCGTGACTCCCTGCTTTCTTTGTGTCTCCTCTCTGAAGCTTGTCTTCCGGCCTTTTTCAGCACCTCTTTCTCTCTCTCTCTCTCTCTCTCTGCCTCTCTCGGGCCGCTCTCTCAGCTGCTCCCTCTTCTCGATATGCTTCTTAGCGTCTTACCTTCCTTCCTTTTGGCGTTCCCTTCCCCCCCCTGCAGATTTAAAATGCTGTCTCTCAAGTCATTTTCAAGTAAGCTGAATTAAATGAGTATCACTTATGCTTTCCACTACATTGAACAGCAGGTAGTAGATTACATTTACATCGAGTACGTTCCAGAGATTAAAAACAATATGGAGCCAGGCTGGTATTCCTATTTTTCTCTCATTTTTGACATTTAAGTAAAATCACCTTTTATATCATTAGGGGAAGATATTCCCCTAATGATATTTATATTATATTCATTCCTTTGTCCCCTTGTTCTTTCTTTCTTTCTTTCTTTCTTTCTTTCTTCATGTAGTTGCTCATAGAGCCCACATGTTGTGCAGATCAGTCTTTGTGTAAGACTTTCGCAGCCTGTATGTGTGTAAATCAGACAGTTTCAATATCTGCTGTCTGCAGTGTAAGCAAGTGTGTGTTTCAGTGTATGTTCACCTTTGTGTCTATTGCAGCTTCAATTGTGTGTGTGTGTGTGTCTCTCACTCTCATCTGTTGTGTGTGTTTTTTGCAAATTTTTGTGTTACTGCTTACAGTATGTCTTTATGTCAACTTGAGTGTGTGTGTGTGTGTGTGTGTGTGTGTGTGTGTGTGTGTGTGTGTGTGTGTGTGTGTGTGGTACTCTGCTGACAGTAAGTCTGTCTGTCACCTCCAGTCTCTATCTCACACACACAGGCTGTCCTGCTTCAAATTAAATCCTTATACCCCACCCTCTCCGTAAAGACTTACACGAACACACACACACACACACACACACTCAACATCCAGCTCAGACTTATTAATGATCATTTTATAATTCTTTAATCCATGTGAGTGTGTGTGTGTCTGTGTGTGAGATGTGTGTATATCAGAGAGGATGTGTGTGTTGTTGAGTTTTCACACAAAAACTACCATTTGGTTAGTGTGACACACAAATCTGCACACACAGCATGCTGTGCCTGTCTGTCTCTGTGTTTGTGAGTCTACATGACTTTATGTGTGTGTGCGTGTGTGTGTGTGTGTGTGTGTGTGTGTGCGCGATCGGGTAGGGGGCAGTTGGGCAGGTGCAGAGACAGCTGGTGTGGGCAACTCTAACCGAGGGGGAGGACGAGAGTGAGAGCGAGATTCCTAGAGAATGACATGAATATAGGGTAGCAATTGAGCTGCAAAAGAGGGGTAAATGAGTGTTTGTATGTGTGTGTGTGTGTGTGTGTGTGGTGTGTGTGTGTGTGTGTGTGTGTGTCTGTCTGTCTGTCTGTCTGTCTGTCTGTCTGTGTCTGTCTGTGTCTGTCTGTCTGTCTGTCTGTCTGTCTGTCTGTCTGTCTGTGTGTGTGTGTGTGTGTGTGTGCTGTTGACGCCAGTGGTGAACCACTTTGATAGCACACACTGAGCTAGTGTGTGTGAGTGAGACAGATTGAGAAACAGAGAGAGCGGGGCAGACTATTAAACTGCTTTTCATACAGCAACAGATTAATCAGAAAAAGAAATGATTGGATAAAGAGAGGAGTCGTGGCGAGACGGGGGAAGAAAGACACAAAGACAAACTCACAGTGAATACAGTTTTTGCAAAAAATTTAAATAATAAATAAATAATAATAAATCAGTTCTATAAGTTTTTTATATCAGGGGTCAGTTTATCACCATCAGGCAATAATTGCTTGGTTTATATTAAAAGTGCACAAGTGTATTTTCATTTACGGTGGCTGTCACTGCTGTAACTGTGGAGCGGAGCAGATTTCACAATTCTGAGATCAACAACAGCATGTTTTCACTTGAGCCAACAGTGTGACAGTCAGCAGTTTACATGAACAAAAATAAACGTTACCCAATCTGTGGATTAGATCTGAAAGTGTTTGAGCTAATTTCTATACCAGACATTTAGTGACAGTGTAGTTTTTATACTAATAAATCAAGACATATTCCTAATTTATGTTATGGACAATATATACAAATATTACCTGGCGTTACATCCATAGTTCATCATTTTAGGAAATACGCTTTCATGCTGAGTGCCACTCTCACATGTGGCACATATGTGGCTAGGCTAAATACGGAGCCTCATCGAGTCGCCAGTTAGCTTAGCTTAGCATAAAGAATGGAAATGGGAGGAAACGGTTAGCCTGGCTCCGCCTGAAGGTAACAAAATCCACCTACCAGAACTTCCGTAACGGATTAAGTGACAGGTCTGCAGGTTTGCACAAAAACAAAACTGTAATGCCATTGCACATTTTTCCTGTCTTTAAGCTAAGCTAAGTGAACTGGCGACTCGATGAGGCTGCTGGCTGTAGCTTCATATTTACCGCACGTAGATGACAGTGTAAGTCTCACAGAGTAACTACATTAAATTACGCTGCTTTGTTTCCGTTATGTCCTGAAGGATTTTTAACAGTCATGTGAAGCCATGTGCTGTGTGTACGGGTGGGTTATGAAAAGAACTGGAGTTTGCTTTCATTTGTACAAAGTATTTTCACAAACCGCACATTAGCAAAGTGTAATCAGCCAAATAAATATTGCATTTGAATAGACAGCATCTTTTTTTTCATCCTAGGTCAGGATTCCTACTTTCCTGTTTCTCTTTGTCTCTCCTCTCTTTTCTCATGTCATGTACAACATGTGGGGTGATGGAAGGACACTGCCCTCTAGTGTGCAGAGATGGACATTCATCAGTCAATGTACCACGTCATGCAGACAGACAGAAACGCTGGTTCTGCTGATCTATTTGCAGACGACCACATAACATAAACACATGGACTAAGAATAGAGGGGATGATGAGGATTTCTTTCCATCTGTCCATGAAGGAGGTTCTGACAGTGAGCTGTCACTTTGGGTTATTCAGGATCCGTGTTGACCAACCAGCTTTTTCCAAAATGTGCTCTATTCTCATCTCCTCTTATTATTTGTGTTACAGGAGGAGGCCATCCCAGAGCTCGAGATAGATGTGGATGAGCTGCTGGATATGCCAAGTGATGTTGAACGGGCAGCCAGGGTCAAGGTAGGACACACGTACATACTTACATACCAAGCATGCAGGGACACATACATGTGCAAAAACAAAGCATAATTTCATACTGTCTTTATTTGTCTTATAGGACTTACTGGTTGACTGTTTTAAACCTACTGAGGTAAGAAATCTTGACGCTTGACCCCTAAATCAATGCTCTGTGGATTCTTTTTTTTCTTGAATCCCCCTCATGTGCTTTGTCCCTCCTGTCTTGCCGTAGGACTTCGTCTCAGAGCTGCTCGACAAGATCCGAGGGATGCAGAAACTCTCCACGCCTCAGAAGAAATGATGGCGTCCCTCCTCCTCCTCCTCCTCCATCCCCACGTCCTCCCCCCTCCACCTCAGCCCTCACCTCTCGTCTTCCTATCACTCCCTGTTCTTTTTTTATTTTAACGTCAGTTTTCTTCCATTGAAGATTTTTCATGAAATATGTTAACTGAACCCTGTTTCCTCTTGTTGTTTTAAGGAGCCTCTGTTTTTATCTTTTTTTGTCTTTTCATCTCTTCCTCTTCTCTTATTGCCTGGATCCAGTCCCTTAAATCGCTATTATTTTTCATTTTTTGACCTTCCTCTATTGTTTGTTGGACTTCCTAAAAATTATCAGCAGAGAAACAAAAGCTAAAGAATCCATAAAGCGATTCACTGGTCTTTATCCAGGCACTCTCCTTCCCTCTTTTTTTCTACTCCTGCCCTTCCATCACCCTTTATTTGGCTTTACTCCTCTGCCTCATCCAGCTCTTCTTCCCCCTGCCCTCCCACCATCCCTCGCTCCACTCTCCATCTGTCTGAGGAGGAAGAGGAGGGGAGCTGAGATGAGATGAATCCCATAATTACTTGGAGCGGAGCAGCTGAGAGTGGGAAGAGGAACAAGAGGCAAGAGTCGGCAACAGCCAAGAAAAGAGAGGAAGGATGAACGATGAAGGAGGAGGGTCGGAGGGAGGAAGCAGCCAATCATTGCTTATGTCTCTACCAATGAGATTCCTTATTTTGTTATTTCTAAGGGGTTTAGAATTGTATATGATCCAACTACCAACCATTATTCTTATGCTGTTTGTTTCCTAGTTCAGTTTGAGGGCTTAGGGATATTCACTTGACTTTAGATTTTTAATTAATGAACTTTTTGGGGTCAGTACAGCTAATTTTCCCCCTCAATCAGAGGCATTTGCTACAGTGGTGCATTTAAAGACTGTCTTTTTTTGTGCGTGTCTGTTGAAAAATCTGCACTATGTCATTTTGGGAGGAAAATCTGAACCTCTGACCACAAAGAATATTGTATGGTGTATCTTTAGTACAGCAAAGAGGCAAATTTGATCCTTGGAGTAGTGGTTGAAGCTAAAAGAGAGTCACTGGTTGGCTGTGGTGGTCGTACGCTCTGACCAATTTTAGAGTAAAAATCTTCCTATGAGGGTAGAGTAGAAGTAGGTCGTTTTAAGTTGAGTGTGCTTGACTAGATTTCAAATTCTTGCAGAAAAAAAGGTATGTTTTCTTTCCTCAAATGCGTAGTGCAGTCCTAAGAGAGGCTGTTTAGGAGCCACTGCTGTCCAGTCTGCACATACTTATGAACGTCTGTGTGTTGCTAAATGCTACGTGTGTATGTTGCAACATAACGTACAGCAACATTCATAATAGGAGTGTTTTTCTGGCCTGTATATTCTGCTGTTCTGTAGGACAAATTTGATTTTTAGTATAGGACTGGTTCCTGTTTTCTTTTGTTTTTGTTTTCTGGATGCATTTTGTTATATGCACACACACGCACACACACACACACACGCTGACAGTCCGACAGGGGGACCTGGAACAAAGCTGCCTTGTTTGTTTGTTTTTTTTTTTATCCCCCCACTCTCTGTCTCTATTTCACTCTCTCGCTTCTTTCTACGAAATGATTTAGTCCCCCACATTGTTTTGTGTTTGTCGGACAACAGTTTGGAGCGGTCACATGCTCATGGAAACGCTGAAAATGTCTTTTCAGCTCAATGTTGAGGTGGAGACTTTGTGCCGACCTCTGCCTGTCACATCCGTAGAGCCACCAATGAGATTTCTGAGTAGGAGGGACGGAGGCCACTGTTTCAAACTGAAGCTGTCTAAATGCATTCACCCCTCTTTTTTTCTTTTGTCTTTCTCACTCTCTCTCACACACGCACAAGCCACCCTTGAGGCGGAGGAAACACATTAGCAAACACAGCTGCCTATTACACAGATGTGTACACACACACACACGCACATACACACACACCAAGTGCAGAGAGAGAAAGGGAGCGAGAGACAGGTCCTCAGCTGTCACAAGATCCGTGTATCCCTACTGCAGCTGCCAATCATCTCCAAGAATAAGCCATCTGTTTCTGATCCTGAGCCAATCAGATCAGAGACCGAAACACATCGGCCAATAGGAGAAGCAGTAACATTTGCTGTGATTCCTGTGACCAATTGCTGACACCTGCGGTGGCAGTAGACCTCCACTGTCTGTCTCTTTCTCTCTCTGCACCAACACACACACATTCGAACACATACACACACTCTGGCCCATTTTCATCTTGCTGCTCTGTTATTTCTCCCTGGCATCCCCTCTCTTCCTCCTCCTCCTCCCATCCATTTTCATCCTTCTGTCCACCCTCCCTTTCTATCCTTTCTTCAGTTTCCTTTTTTTTTTGTTAAAAAAACAGATGTTGCCTTAGGTATTATTTATGTTACACAAACCAAATAAACGGGAGACATTCATTTTTAAAAAGGTAACACAACCTGCTAAAAACGTGTTACTGAGCAGAACTGCGGCATGTGGAGAATCTCGGATCTTCTGTCGCTCCTTTTCTCTCTTTTTTTTGAAAAACAATATGAGATTCTGTTGTTTTTTGTTTTTAGAAGTGAGTGTTTAATACTTAGGCCTTGATACAGTGATTTTGTTTAGATAAAACAATGTTCTTTACATTTACATTGAATACTGGTCTGTTTTTATTGTGATCATGACACTTCTTGATGCCATGCCTTGGATTAACATATAGTTGAACAAAAATCCATTCAGATACACTTTTGTGTGATTGCTTTTGCTTTGCGGGTGGCATTTCCAATCAAGCGCTGTCTGCAGTTTTTTGGAGACATTTTGATTGGTCAGCTTGTACCATGCAAACTCAATCAGTATCTGAATTTGAATGGATTTTCATTTCTAAAATCCAGGTTTGGATTATACCTTCTTAGACTGTTATTGAGAAGTCTGTTTTTTTACTGTTGGGGAAAATTGCAAAAAAATATATATACTGATTATTATCATTGAGGCTAAATACAAGAGCTAAACCATGTGGATTGCAAGAGTGGTGGCGTTTTTTTGGACAATGATTAGATCAAACCAACAAACAAATGTAGCAATATCAACAACAGGTCTTGTTTTTGCCCAATTTTGTTACACTTTTATGCAACTTTAATAAAAACATGTAAAATTGACCTATTGTGTCTCTTTTATTATTGGGATTGTTGGTTTTCCTGTTAGTTCTGTGCAATTTCTTCATTTGCAAAGAGCTTTTTGTTTTTTCATTAAACCTTCATTATAGACATTTTTATGGGGCTAATGACAATAAAATGGCTCTGTTTGATTAAGTGTCCCTGTTAGGCATGTCCATGACCAGCATACACCACATGTTGAAATGCAGTGCAGACATTATTAATGCTGTTAGTTCCACCTGTCCTCTTGCTATGGCTTGCCAAAATGTCTGCCATGAAAAAGTCCTATTGTCCAAATGATATGAATTCCACCATTATCTTTTGCATGGCTGTCTTGACGTTTTGTATTGCTTTGGTGCCATCTTGTGGATGATTGCAAAATGACAGCTACACTCACACCCTAGAGAGCATAAAGACAGAGTGGGTCTGCACTTCTCAGCAGGAGCAGAGGGAAAAATTTGACCCTTCTGAAGTTTGGCATAAACACAGTATCTACCACGTCATAAAGCTCTGTATCACAGACTTTGTGTCTTGCAAATTCTTATTCAGCTGTCCTTTACTGGCCTTACCGTAACTAAGTTCAGTGTGGCCAAAGCAGCTTTACAAGGTTGTCAGTGTAAGAATAATACGAGTAAAAATAATTATTAAGACATTAAAACGGTTCACATACTACTATATACTATCACACAATATGCACCTACATTGCACCTACATTACGAACTGCATTATTATAGCAAATAGAATACTGTAATGAAAGAAAAGCATTTCTTGTCCATCAAAGATTGTCTAGTTTTTATTGTGGACGTTTGAAATTAAGTTATTGCTATTATATTGTATTATATTATATTATATTATATTATATTATATTATATTATATTATATCATATTTTAAAAAGTGAGATGCGCGCTTTTCGCATGAAGTCCAACCTATTGGTTCATTGTGATGAGTTCCAGCAACAAACTCGATTGTGATTGGCTTGTGCAACCTGCTTTAGCTTTTTGATTGGACAGGCGACGTTCGGGATGCTCGCTCCTATTGGTCAGCCCCAACAGTAGCGCTTCCCGCTGATTGGCTGAGCTTACGGGTTGTAGAGTCCGGCAAAGTGTCGAACTGGGGACTGAAGTGAAGAGGAAGTACTTTTTAAAATGGAAATCTGGCAAATCATAGTTTAACTTTCTTCAGCCGAACGGAGGGAGAAGGTGAGGAGTCTCTTCTGTTTACTGTCCAGTCTGAGGAAAGGAAGGTTATTTGTTTACAAACAGCATCGCCCGCTGCATGGTGGCATGGAGGGATAACGTTATCTATTAATCCGTGTGCAGTAGGAAGAGAGGGTCAGTATGAACGCTACTCTGTCAATGCTTCAGCTTGTTTAGTGACATTTAAACACCGATTATATTGATTTTTATCAAATGTTTAGAGCTAATGTCTGTCAGTAGATGAACTTATTCTGGCTGTGATGAGCGGACAGTCATCCCCTTGCTGTGTGCGGTTTCAATTGTTAGCTAGTGTTGCACTTGACTTCACTGTGGTTTATTTGCCGCTAAATCGAGATGAAAGTGCAACAACGAGTCTCGGTTAATTTACTGGACATTGTGAGTAAATGGACGGACAGTATGACAGACTTTAGGCACAGTCCGGCTCTTTGTTTTAGTTTAAAAGCCGCCGTTGAGCTTGTAACGTTAACAGTTTTACTCAATGACATCACGGAAGCTACTAGTGGTCAAGAGAGGCAAAGTGAGGCAGTACGTCCGGTTAGTAAACAAAATAAAAGCCCTAATTATTGCTGTAAAGGAAATAAAGAGTTTATATCCTACCAGTAATTACTTTCCTTTAAGTGCTTCTTAGGGTATTTCTTTTTCTCGCATTTAATTTTTCCTTTTCGTCAATAACAATCAAGTAATTTCCGGTCTTGTGCCATGTTTTTCTAGCTGACTTTGACAGAGGTACGGAAGCCATACGGTAGCTCGGTGTCCCGCTGCTGTTCCATGTAATTCAGCTCAGTCTGCAGAGTAAGCTGAAATGTTCTGTTAAACCACGGACAGCTCTCTGCCTCACCAACAGAGCGGTGTGTTTTTATCCCGTGTCTGCTTTCTATGTCTTTAAGGCGTATCATTATTACATTACATTACATTACATTACATTACATTACAGCAGAGTCAGAAAGGATGTTGTTATTCATCAACATCACTCGGGACAATGGCGAGAAAAGTTAGCACCAGTAAAACAATAGACACTGGTGTATTGTTAGTCTGTATGTAGAACTGCCATTAGTGTAAATACCTTTGAGTAGAGAGACACAAGCTCACTGCAGTAGGAGTGGGGCCAAGGTCAGAGCCCCCTGACAGACGTATAATTACTTCAAACTTAACTTTTTCATCAGAATTAGTGTATTTGTTCAGCATTGGATGCATTTAATATTTTCTTTTTCCAGAATATTACAGTTGTGATTTGGATGGCTATGTGTGCCCATGCAACGACATGAATTATTTTTTAGTGCGTTAAAAAGATATTGAGAAACAAAAAATATGAATATTTATTCAAATTATAATGCAAAGTCATTGGGCTTTTTTTCTTCTGAAAGAGTTCAGGATGTTGAGTCAAACACCTTTGCAGTTGTGCATTGGATTGGGTGATATGAATCCCCTTAATCACAGTATATGTCATTTTATATTACTATATATATTGTATCTTGTTTGTTTAATAGTACAGTTGATAAAGTGTTTATTGATAAACTAAAAAGATAGGATTGCCTGATGTAATTAATCAAATTAATTAAATTCCTGACACATTAACTTCTTTCATCACACTCATGTAAAAATGCTACACGAATGCAAAACTGATCTGGAGCATTGCTGTAATACTAATTTTTAAGATGGTAAAACCTCTGACTTTAGATAAATGATTAGTTTCTCAATAAATATATTGACATAATGCGCAAAACTAGTCGTGAATGCATTTTCTGACTTTTCAACCTCAACTTTTTATGACTGCATGTTTCCAGCTATGCCTGCCCAACCCCCTGTGAGGGAGCCAGAGGAGGAGATGGAGGCAGAAGGAGAGTCACAGCTCCCTGAGGCCAATGGAGAGGTGGAGGAACCGAGAGAGGATGGAGGAAGAGGAGGTGGAGGTGGCGAGGAGACCATGGAGGAGAGCGTGGAAGAGAGGGAGAGTGACTTAGAAGAGAGTGAAGAGGAAGAAGAAGAGGAGGAGGAGGAAGAGGAGAGTTCAGGTAAAAATTCAAGTGCTCTGCTGATTTATCACTTGTATGAAAATATCAAAGAAAAGACTGTATCCCAGTTCTTCATTGTTTCTCTCTCTCTCTCTCTCTCTCTCTCTCTGTCCCTGCGAAGAGATGGACGATGAGGACTGTGAGCGGAGGAGAGGGGAATGTCTAGATGAGATGTTGGATCTGGAAAAACAATTTCAGGAGCTCAAAGAAAAGTAAGTTAAACCTGGGGGCCGGACAGAAACCAGTCAGCTGTATGAAGGATGAAAAACACTGACTTCAGCATGTGATTGCAGGTTGTTTCGGGAGCGGCTGAACCAGGTGAAAGTGAAGCTGGACGAGGTGTTGACAGGGAAGGCTGGAGAATACAGAGAACCACTGGCTGCGCTACAGAACAGCATGCAGATACGAACACAAGTGGCCGGTATGTATCTCATTTGTTGAATCTGTACAAAGACTGAAGTGTAAAAACACAGAGTTTTGGTTTTATAGGTGCTTCTCATAGGGGGCCGTTAATGTTCAAATTTTAAGTTACAATATGAAATAGTAGGATGGTAACATATGCACATGTACTTATCGTCATTATTATTATTATTATTACATATTTCATTATGCTGTACAGTCCAAAACAGCAACATAATGTTGTCCAAAATAATTAACAGAGAATAGCACTTGAGGTACATTATACAAAATGATTTTTATCATATCAAGCTTCTTTCAGCCAAATTTAACAAACAACAATTTACAAGATGAACAAAACACAGGAAGTCTGTGACACCAGGATTGTGCCTCCAACAAGATAAAAAAAAATAAAAAAAATCAGATCAGATGTGTGATTTACTGTTTTGATATGTAGAAGAAAATCAGCTGTACTTGATAGGACAGTAACACACCACTATAGCTCACCTCCTGTCTGTGTCTCCTGATGCTGTAAGTGGCTGTAAACGCTGTTGATGTTGTGAAATCATGAAGCAATAGTAGGCAAAGCTCTGATGAGTAATTCGCTTTCCAGCCTGTTACACAAGCTCAGAGTTACGCTACAAATTGAAAATAAACTGACTGTAGCGAAGTGCCGACTCTACTGCTGGAAGACAAATCATTTCATTCAACGTTTGTGTAGATTTCCTCATAGTATCTTGAATGGGTTGCATTAGGTCAGGACCAGTAGTTTTCCAATGCACTCTCGCTCTCTTCTCTCTCACTCTCTCTCTCTCGCTCACTCACTCGCTCACTTGCTCTAAACAAAGGTAAACAAAGATCACGTGACTGCTCTCTGTTCGACCGCTCATCAGCAGTGGATAATTATTATTATTATTGATGGCCATTATCAAAGGCAAACTCAACATAGAAAGACAGGGCTGACAGTAGCAGCAGCGGTCTGGACACACACTGCGAGCTGCAACAGTTCAGCGAGGTAGCCATCGCACAGAGGCGAGGTGATGCAAGAGGGCAACTCATTCCTGTTATGTTATCGCTGGTCAAGTTGACGTCGATAATAATAACAATAGTTCTGTCAGTTAAAGTCTTCCGGGACTTTGTCAGGCATCTTGGAACAAAATGAAATTGCCACTGGTTGTACTAAATGATGATGAGGTTGTGTGGTGTCACTGTCTGTCTATCTGCTTCTGAAAGTGACTAAGGACACGGAAATCTAAAAATACCCACTCTGGCGTTTTTCTGTCTCAAACATCCTGTCTCTGTCTTCATGTACAGGAGTGTACAGAGAGTTGTGTCTGCAGGTGATCAAACACAAGCATGAGTGTGAAGTACAAGGAGCACGGCAGCACCTGGAGGTAATGCTTATTGAATATTGATATCAGTTAATATTAATTGATATTAATATTGATTACGTATTCATATTAAATATCTATTTGTATATACTATATTATCTATTATTTATCTTTTTTTAACTTTCAAATTTGTAGTATTTGATATTGTCATTTTGCAGTTCTTTTGTACTGTTCACTTAAAAAAAATTAGTACAAAACTTACACTGTG